>NW_008751661.1:2530607-2531666 GCF_000715545.1 Opisthorchis viverrini
GGAAGGTGGCAGGAGCGCAGTATTAAAGAGCTTAGCCTGCGTGCTCTTGCAACCTGCAACTGTACCTGGTGGGAAAAGCTGAAAGTACAGGAGTATCGGAGGCCGAGATCTTTGATCTCCATGGAATATGCGATAGGATTTCCGTTAATTGCGAAAGCGTCAGTTGAAAGAGAGCAGCGGTAGGAAGTTATACAGGATTTTGCAGAGGAGAAGCTTAGGTCAGATTCGTTTGACCAGCGAGTCAGTGAATCTAAGTCTTGCTTAATCTGGTGAGAAGCAAGGGCCTTTTCAGAGGAGGGGAATGTGTACGCGATTTTTACATCGTCCGCGAAGAGGAAAGCCTTACCATGGGATATGGCGGCGAAGATGTCATTGATGTACAGTAAGAAAAGGATGGGGCCTAGCACGCTTCCTTGGATAAATCCGCCAGTGATCGGTGGTGGAGATGATTGTATGTCCCCAGTTTACGTTATTTGCCTCCTGTCTGATAAGTGGGAGGCGAACCACTGAAATAAGGTTCCAGAGATGCCAGCGGTACTAAGTGTGTGTAGGAGGGAGGCGTGGGGGACCTGGTCGAAGGCTCTTTGGATGTCCAGATAGACCGTTACAATGGAGTATCCAGCGTCGTAGGCTGCTGTGACGGTCTCAAAGAAGTGAAACTGGCAGCCACTTACGGATCTTTGAGATAGGAATCCGTATTGTATGCCATCTATGGCGTTTGTAGCTAGGAGAAACCTGATTAACGGGCCTTTGACCAAACGTTTAAGGGTACTCATTAGGAGGGAGGTATGGTGGATTCCCCTGTAGTTAGAAGGAGTTTGTCTACATCCGGATTTAAAACGCGGGTGGATTATAGATTTCTTCCACTGGGAGGGGAAGATTCCATAGTTTATAGAGTGGGTGAACAGACTTAATACAAGGACTCCGATATCTTGGCCGCCTTGTTTCAGGATACGGGGTGGAAGGCCGTTGGCCCCTGGCACAACAGAGTCCGTAATCTTCAGAAGAAGGGAAGAAACATCAGCTAGGGAGATGGTTACGTTACTGATGGTCGGGTGG
>NW_008751661.1:2532257-2562605 GCF_000715545.1 Opisthorchis viverrini
GCAGCTTGGCCATAACTGACTACGTTGCAAGAGGCAACAAAAAGGTCACTTCCTGGGAAGCGTGTGCCAACTGCAGCTGTAGCCAAATAGCCATCGTTGGAGAATATTAGGTCCAGAGTACGTAGGCTGCGGGTGGGACTACGTACAATTTGGGACCAGCCCTCCACACCAAGTTGCGCAAGCAGCGCGGTGTAACGGGCGGGACCAATGGCAGAGGACTAGGAGATTTCCGGCAGGTTGAAGTCACCCAACAGAAGTTTAGATTGATGAGGAAGGGCATGTGCAGTGGAGATGATACGGGAAAGATCAGCGATAGAGGAGGGGGAGGGGGCAGGTGGTAAATAGATACAACCTACTAGTACAGGTCGCTTGGTCTGTTCTATGGATACCCAAATGGTCTCTGGAATCCCTTCCAGAGAAGATTCGTCAAATGGCACAGCCACCGCCCCTTGAGTTTTTCCTATCGAAGCGGTAGGTGTCATAGCCAGGGATTGAGATGGCCGAGTCAGGAGTTTCATCTGTGAGCCATGTTTCAGTCACACAGATAATACTTGGTCGTGCGATGGCTCCAATCGCTCGGAGATTATGGATTTTTGACAGTGATGAGCGGGCATTGAATAACATTATTGACAAGCTCATTGGCGAACAGGCGGTACTAAGTAGGAACTTTGTAACCTCACTCACGGTGGGGATCTGCATTGGGGGGTTACGTTATATGAATTAGGGTCCGGAGTCTTGGAGGGAGTGTTCAGTACTGTTTGTAGATGGGTAAATCGTCGTTGTAATAGGTTTGAGCCCACGGCAGGAGGTACTGGGTCAGGCTCAGTAAAGGGTACGGACTGATTTTGGGAAGAGGAGCTCCATGGAGAAATAGTAACAGGCTGGGTCGGGCAATCGTTTGTAATAATGTAATCGACGTAGTCAGGAATTGGTACCGTGCGTGGTAGCTCGACAGAAACACCGGGATTTAGGTGATGCGGGATGGAAGGGCAGGAGAAGTGTATTAGAGACAGGGAATGAGGGGGTAAGACAGGGGCATCGAGAGGTCGGGTGGATCTGTTTTGTAAAGCCTTCAGCATCGAATCGGAGGGCGCGGAGGGAACGGGTAACCAAACTGAGCTGATTGGAGGAGTTGGAATAAGAGGTTTATGGTAAGAGATGCAAGGTGAGGAGAGGGGACATGGTGCGGTGAGGAAGGTAGTGGTATAATCAAACTCTCTGGGGGGGGGTGAGCGCCATTGGGAGTGAGCAGGAACCCTCTGCGTTGGCTGTAGTTGAAGGGGGTTTAGAGTAGGAAGTCGAGATACAGCTAAAGGTCATAGAGGTGGTGCTGCACGCGGCTTCGGAGGGGGCGGAGGCTGTGGTGGAGTAGGTAGTTACTGAAAAGGGATCCCAGGCATATAGTACGCAGGTTTCCAGAGGGGCGGAACTTGATAGGGTCTAGGATCACGCAATGGTAATTGTGGTTTAGAGCCCCTGCCAGGGAACTGAGTTGCACGGCTGGAGGGGCTACAGATGTGCTTATGAGGAAATGCGGGTTTGGTCAGGTTTGTAGAAGGGCGAAGAGCATAAGCTCGGGGAGTTGGTACAGGAGAAGGAGTTACGGTGCGAGGCTTGGACAGCAGGTGCTTGAGCCCAAGGAAGAGCTTTGGTGGGGAAACACGGAGTGTCATTAGGTCAGGAGGTATAGAGCGAGGAGATAACATTTGTGGATGCTCAGAGATAGGAGTGGAGGGCTCATGGTCCTGAGCATGGGGTACAGGACCTGGGTCCAACAGATAGCTTTGCGTGGCATTGTGGCACTCGTCAGCGCAAGTACTGGTGGGTGACGATGCAACAGGTTCTGGTGACTTTTTGGTAAGCTGTCTTTGCATTCTTGTACGAGCAGCTTTAAGTTTCAAGGTATGGAATTTTTTGTTAGATGAGAGAAGAGTCCGGGCTGTTAGCAGACGCGCAGCACCTTTTTCATCCCGGAATTGCATTATTATCGGGCAGCACATGGATGGTTTCGACTTTCGGAGCCGCCGAGCTGTGCGCATGATATCAAGCATGCCACATGCTCTCAAGATGGCAGCTTTGGTGTGCTCAAGTGGGGTTCGATCAGGTGCGTTGAATACTAGGACCTGCTGCCGACATTCGATGCGTTGACAAATCTCTGACGCAATCGTGTCAATCAGAATAGACACCTTTTCTAAGTTTGTAGGATCACATGTTGCGTCAGGATTCAAGAGACATGCAATCGATTGTACGGTTCGCAAGCAAGATATTTCGCTTTCCATATTGTGTAGACGGATTCTGAGTTTTTCCAGGTCTTTCAGGGCCTGAGATTCTACTGGCAGTTGTGAATGGAGAGTGCTGCCAGGTTGCAGAATCAAAGATATGTCGGTTAGGACTACTGAACAATCTGTGGTTGTCTGTGGTACAGTTTTTGTCGGCCTCGATGGATTTGGGGGTTGGGAGTTGGGTCTTCTGGCTGCGAGCCGCCTTTTTGGATATACTGTGGAGATAGCTGATGGGGGTTCGGGGTCTGGCAACCGCTTAGAGGAGGAAGACGGGAGCGGTGTAATAATGAAATACTTCGAAGTAGGTCGAGGAATTGTAGCGTAAACTTTGGGATGAGTGGCGTTCCCGGTCAGGAACGAAAAACCAGTTGGTGGAAAAGGTGATATTCAGGGGTAACTGAATTGGTGGGCGAATGGCGGCACGTCGTCAGGGACGATCATGCAGGAGAAGGTTAAACGCGTTGAGGACTGACACCTATTAAGCCTACTGATGAAGGGAGACCTGTTTAACTCTGTGACCGCAGATAATTAGGGATCCCTGGTGAGAAAAATAGTCACCTAGTGTAAAAAATGGTTAAAGACCTATGGGTGGGCTATAATAAAAAAACGTTTCTACAACAGATGACCTTGGAATTTCGGTTTCGCGGGTAATCTAGGATGCTTTAACTCAATTAGACGTTGACATTCAACGATAAGGCTCTGCATCGTCATCAGTCCTGTTCGGCAGCCGGGTTCTAAAATCTTTATCTCGTTAAGACTAGATAACGGAAAAAATAAGACACTGAATCTTCCTCATTGAGTGTCGTTTGAAACTCCCGTGTGCTAGGTTAACGGCACGGGATTACGCGGCAAAATGATCATGGTTTTTTTCCTCACCAGCTTAAGGCGCTGGTGATGGGAGTCAAACTGTGACGCTTTGTCTTTGAATATATGCGACGGTTTCATCGTGGCGTGGTGTGCGTTTATCTGCACTGTTTATACTGTGATGTAGCAAGCGTACGCAGCAGTAGTCTGACTCTCCCTCCATTGTCTAACCTGGAAAGTCAACTTCAAACATATCTTCATACTGCGTGAGCCACAGATAGGGTCAAATATGAACTCCTTGTCTGAGGCTGCGCTAGGTGCTTTATAGCCGTGACGAAATAATATCATAAATGTTGCAGCAGCTCATCCGTCAGCAAAGGCCTCCACATCAGTGGTGCTCTCGCCTCGTTACAGGAATTTTTGTCCACCAGTCCTGTTCTCCGGGGTACACATTCGTGTGAGAGGTTTGCACGCAGCACTGTATTCAGCCTGCGCAAACCACCGTCATCCATGAAATATCGTCCCGTGTTGACCGAAGATGCCAATCGGAAATGCGACTGTCTATACTGTCGTGTTGGTTGATGCCAGCTGGTTGATTTAGGAGCTTGATGCAACTTATTCTTTCACGTTAATAATCTAGTGACTTGAGGGGGAAAACCTCAAGGAAGAAGACAGAGGACACCAAATGAAGATCGGCTCTATTGCAGATGAACCAACTGGACGAAAGAGCGCTGCAGCTCAGTTGGCTACAACAGAGCTGTAGTAACGGTATTTTCCTCAGCTTAGTTCTCGGTCTGTGCCTCACAAGCTAGCGTTCACGTCAAAACAATCACTAAAGATGCACTAGGTCTATTAACGCCCAAAACGAAATCAAGGACAGTTGTACAACGCTTCGTATATACAGCGTAAGCGGTTATATCTTTCCGGAATTTCGGACGCGCTCTGGATTCGGCATTGGCAACCGGCATTTGGCCAATACTGGGTCATGATTGGGTGTTGGATCCAGATTGTTGACCAATCAGATCTCGCCTTGATGCCGGACCGGCAAGCGTCCCGAATTCTGAGCCAACCTCGAGCGGGCCAGGCTTCTCGGCCGTAGCAGCGCCTAAAGACGTGCGGTATAGTGGGATCCGCGTGGATTCCTGCCTAACAAGAGCAAATGAAATCTCAATGAAATATTACAAAGGGTAGAATTGTTTGTTAGGGCCTGACCGTCCTAACAACTACTGGAAGATTTAAAAATGTAGTCTTTGGCCGTCAATTTGCCTGTGGTCGTGCTCTTATTTTGGGCCAAAAACTTCGAGGGACGATGAAACTGGCTTCCTGGCTTCCTGAAAAATGAGAAGGCACCAAAACCGCCCGATCTATATCCACCCCCATCAGATAAGGTGGAGAACCCATGGTGGCCCACTCGGCAAAACTCATTGATTCAGTATGGAACGAAGAGAAAATGCGGAATGGGTACGCGAACAACGAAAACCACCGTGGTATCAGCCTGGTAGCTATGGCATTGGAGTTGCTTACCGGTCTCATCCTCCTAAGGTTGACTGCACACAGGGAGAAGCAGATCTGCGAAAGCCAAGCTGGTTTTCGTCCTGCAAGATAGTGAATCGATAGTATTTTCACCATCCGACGGATTTTTGAACAGCGACACTGCTCCCACTGCCTTTGACTCTGTTTTATCTGCTGGGCGAGTTAGCTCAGTTGTTAGAGCGCGAATTTACTGACTAGAAGGTTTGGGGCTCGAATACGGCCTCTGACTCTCCACTTCCTTTTTCTAGACTTCAGCAGCCTGACAGTGTCCCAGCTCTCGTGCTCCCTCTGGTGGCATGGCAGTTAGGCACCGAAAGAGTACTACAGCTAAACGATTTATTTTTTAGTGTCTGCTGGGCAAAGGTGTTCTCCATAAGTTCATGACCCTTCTCTAGGTGCTGTACGCTAACTCCGGTGGACTCGTGTTGCTTTACGGGAATCTCCTCCTGAGATCACTCCATCGACTGGTTTCAGGTATGGATGTCCTCTTCCCTCTTTCGTCTTCAACCTCGTCATTGGTGTGGTCGTCGAAGGCTCACTGCTCTCCAATGGTTGTTTGATCGAAATATTCCCAGAAGGCTACACAGAAGGGTACACAGACGAAATAGCACCCGTATGACCTGACGCTATCGTAGTGCAGGCGATATTAAATACTCTAAGTAATTTGGCCTCAGTTTGGCATGCGCTTCACACCTTCAAAATGTAGAGTGCTGCGGCGAGTCTGGTGTGGCTCGAATCCTAACCTCATGCTTCCGAATGGGCTGCCGAATTCAGCACAGAAATTATGAACCCAAGTAGCTGTATCAGTCTGCGTTGTCTAGCCAAAGACTATATCTCCTTCGGCTTTGAGAAGGTCAAAATAAGTTTTGTGAAACTGCATCACATGGCGTGCGTCCGACGTCAGATTCTGTCAAGGGTAGGGTATACAATGCTTGTCAGAAACCTAGTAACTACTCGCTGATGACGTCAAGAATATGTTGAGTTTTAAAACACGCTCTCCTATTTATTGAACCGAACTTCGAAAGTTCTTTCCGATTCGGCGACGAAGTTGAATTCGGCAATGGCACAGCAACGTATATGAAAGAAGATGGACACCCGTTGCTGCGACCCAGGTGTTTGGACACAGATCCAAATTCTTCGGACGCCCCAACGCGTTGGAATCATTGGTTCGGAACCTTCCAAACGTTTTTGGGCACTGTCGAATCCCCCAATCTGAAAAAAAACTCGAAACCTTGATCCATTTTGTGGATGCACCTGTATACGTTCACATCGCTTGCTGCCCCGACTACGAATACGCTATCAGTGCACTTGAAATGTTGTACGTTCGTCCTAAAAATATAATCTATGCTCGTCATCTACAGATTTGCAAACAAGACACCAGTCAAGATGTTGGTCACCGCTACGCACTACTACGCTCCACAAAAACGCACTGATGATGTCACCTCGATTGGTGATGAAACGTTTGCAATCGAATTGCCCAGCTCAGCGAACAAGCCAACGACCACCATCTACGATACCTGAGCTACCAACATTTTCCTCTATAGAAAAGATGATCAGTTTGTTCAGAAGCTTAAAACTTGGCCGAAAATTGTGATTTCAAGGCGGTGTCCGCCATTGACCACCAATGGTCGACGAACTTCAGTCTGCTACCATCAGAGAAAGGCTTCTGGCTCAAAATGAACTCACTCTCAATGAAGTACATGAATTGGCTAGGTCATTAGAATCGGCCCACAAACAAACTCTGTCATACTCGCATAACCAACCGATGTCGTTTTCTGCGGCTACATAACTTCAACAGACGCCTACGATTACCCCTTTACACTCAATCTCTCCTGATTCCACACCTTGTCTCCTGTCAATCAGTTCTCAGATATGCTGTTTTTATGGTCGTTCCAGGCATCCACGATCCAAATGCCCCGCAAAAAAGCAGTGTGTAAATCATGTGGTAAAACAGGACATTTTTAGCGTGTTTGTCAATCCAAATGTTTCAAAAATCACTCAACTTGCACCAGGGGTTCTGTTTTATCTTTCCTGTTGACTGTTGCTGCCCCGTACTGCTTATCTTGCACGGTGATCAATATAAAAATAAACGGAATAACGCTTCAGACCCTCATAGACACGGAAAGTTCGAGCAGCTACATATCTCCTTTGTTAGTTCGTACACATGGCTGGAAGATATATGCTAACGATTTTGTGATTGCCATGGCATCTACCTTTCTAACTTTTTCAACGGCTACTGCTACGTATCCATCGATTACAGGGGTACTGTTTACAAAAAATCAAGCTATTACCCAATCTATATACTGACCTGCTGCTAGGCCACGATTTCCCTGGTCTACATAGCTAGGTTCAAATCACATTCGGTGCGAATCTGGGTCCATTCACCCTCTGCGGTCCTACCGCTGCTACGGTGGAATCACCTCTTTTCTCTAACCTCTCAACCGATTGCAAACCTATCGAAAACACGGCGTTTTAGTCCTGACGATGAACAGTTCGTCCGCTCTTAAGTTAACCAACTACTGGATGAAGGTATAATTGAACCTTCGAATTCTCCCTGGAGGGCTCACGTACTGGTCGCGAAAAATTCAAGCCACAGAAGACTCATGGTACTGGACTTCAGTCAGACCATTAATCGCTTCACATACCTAGACGCGTATCCGTTACCACGACTGGATAAAATGATCGAAGAAATTTCCCGTCATGCTGTCTTTAGCACCTTAGACCTATTGAGTGCTTACCATCAAGTTTCAATCAGTGAGCAAGACAAACCGTATACGGCTTTTGAAGCATGCGGAGAGCTGTTTCAGTTCCGTCGCATTCCTTTTGGTGTAACCAACGGAGTAACATGCTTTCAACGTACTATTGACTATATAATCAAGTCTAAGAACCTAAGTGGCACCTACGCTTACATCGACAATGTCACTATTTGTGGGACTACCCAAAGTGAGCATGATCAGAACCTCAAATATTTCCATGAAGTAATTTAAAAAATATGGAATTACGTTTTACTGCAAGAAAAGCATCAAAGCAGCCAAACAAATACGCCTCGGCTATAAAGTTCCTGAAGGAATTATCAAACCAGATCCTGAACGAATGAGACCTATTCCCCTCATCCCTAGTCCTCAGTCCTATCGTCTCATCCATATGACACTAAACCCCAACAACGAGTTGTTGGTATGTTTGCAATAGATACCATACTTTGAAAAAGTCAGTGTGCTTGTCAGAGATAAGACTTTCCCCTTACCGGAGCGTGTGGAACAGTCCTTCAAAAATTTAAAGGTGTTAGAGAACGCCATGGTTGTGACAGTCGACTACAACGCACCCTTGGTTGTCGAGATGAACGCCTCAGACAACCAATTCTGCATCTCTGATTCAGAACAGCCGACCGGTGACCTTCTTCTCGAGAACACCGACACCGAGTAAAAAGAATCATTCTACCATTGAGAAAGGGACATACGCTCTCGTTTAATCTATCCTTAAATGGAAGCATCCCTTCGGGAAACAGTTAATGTTTATCGCTGACCAGCGGTCGGTTTCCTTTATGTATGGTGTGTCACACAAAAGTAAGTTAAAGAAACGATAAAATCCAGCAATGGAAAATGGGACTCCGCTTTTAACTACGATATCAGCCACAGACCTGGAAAAGGCAATCTGGTGGCTGACACCTTATCGCGTAACCTATGCGCCAATATGATCGGCAGTGATTAAAGGAAATTCATGATTCCTTGTGTCATCCCGGAATTACTCAAACGCGTCACTTCGTTCTTTCCAAAAACTTGCCGTTTTCCTTCCAAGAATTAAAGACTATCTCAAAAAGTGCGGTTTGTGCCGCCATCAAACCGCTGTGTCACAAACCGCTCCCGCTACGCTCATCAAAGCGGCTCCACCACTCGAACGAACTATCATCATTTTAGAAGACCTCTGCCTTCTGTTACTCGAAACCAATACCTCCTTATTATCGTTGGCGAGTTTTCCCATTTTCTGTTTGCCTTTCCTCGCGCGGATGCATGTACATCTACCGTTATTAAATAGCTGTGTAGATTATTCTCTTTGTTTGGTGTGACTGCATGCGTACATTCGGATCGTGGCTCCTCATTTATATCTGACAAACCGTCCACATCCTTACATGACAGAGGAGTTTGCACCAGCTGAACAACTTACAATTCCCAGGGGAACAGGCAAATCAAACGCCTCAACGAGACACTCTGAAACACAATCCAGCTCAGATTCAAGGCGAAACGCCTTCAAATCTGTTACTGGGAATCGGCTCTATCAGATACCCTCCCTTCTCTGCGTCTCCACGATTGCCACTCCATATGAACGAATGTTTTGGTTTGAACGTCGGTCATCCTGTGGTTTGTCTATACCAACTTGGCTGACTATCACAGGACCTGTTTTACTGAAAAGATTTGACCGTGCCTCAAAGTATGAACCAGTCGTTGAGGGAGTCGAACTTATGTACTGCAATCCACATTACGCCCATTTTCGTTTTCTCAGAGAAAAAGAAAGCACTGTATTCGTCCACCATCTCGCTCCTTGTGGTGGTCGCACACATGTCAACGAGTTAACGTGTACCTCATACACTGGAGGCAATGGCGTTCATACACCCCTTTGTCCGACTTGTACGCGCCTCCGCTCAATATTATTGAGGATAATACCGATCATACTTCAGTCTCACCTCCGTGCCCGGGCGATGCACCTGCATCTCCAAATACATATAACCCCAGCATCTCTGATTCAGTCAGGCTCCAGAAGCGTACGTGGCCCCACATTTTGAGAAACCGAAAAGCCTGACCACACCTAACATTACCCCTTAGTAAATTTTTACAATCATTCATTCAGTACCTGTGTCCGAGTTACTCTTCTCTGCACACAATCCAACGGCCATCATCGCTGAAAGAAACCGTGGCAGCTCTAACCACCGCAAAACAAGTATGCGGTTTCCGTAGCGGAAGGACGATGATGACGGTCTATCTTTGGGAGCTGAGTTGTGGGCTTAAAGACTGTACACATCGAAAGTCTGACTTTCCGCCCTATGCGCTCTAAGTACATGGCGGATGTTAAGATGACGTATGCAAACATTTGTAAACACGTTTATTGTTTTGTCTGGGAAATAATAGCAGCGTTGGAGACGTGTGCGAGGTCGATAAGGTCCTCATCGTCGATCGGTCTTGTCAGTATATCGTCAATTGCTGAGATGAATCTGGAGACTACACCCAGTCGAATGTTACTACTTACAGAGAGACCGTTAAAAGGCTTTTCTACCCTACATTCCTATTTATCTGAATATCTATATTGCTACCTTGTCGATGCCTTTGGTGATACATTTTCCACGCCTCCCCTAACAACCTTTTTCTCAAACTTCTCCAATATTTTCTAGACCCCGGACGTGTGTCACCAGTTCTTGCACTCTACTTTTGTCTTGTGATCCGATGGAGGTGGAAGACCGGGGTGTTCTCCCCTCTGCTGTCCCGCCCCCTCTACCTACCATGACTCAGGTCCGTTAACCCATACGTTTGCATTATCTGACTAAAGCAGGAAGTATCATCCTACCTGTTGAACATGTTGCAGCGACGTCCAATGTGTCTTCCCCTCACACGTAAAGTCGTTCTGGAGGGGTGGTTAATGAAACGTGGTGAACATATCAAAAACTGGAGACGACGTTTCTTCAAACTTCGTGAAGATGGTACGTTTTATGGATACAAATGTCAACCAAAAGTAAGTGCTGAATCCTTCCAACTCCAGTATGGTTGAATCACGCGTATGCTCTTGAATCTTTCTTACAATGATGGTTTCGTGGGTTATCCATCTATGGTGTCGATCTACATTTCTTTCAACGTCCAGTCTGTGGGATCAACCGGTTTAATTTCCTCGGGCATCATTTTCCCTGACAAACGTCTATAAATATTATCAGCAACGCGAACAGCCGCCTTGAGTAACAATGAAGCTAGCATTCTGACCTCACCATCGGGTGATTCTCGTTTTCACATCGAAACTGGTTTTGACCGTACGCCCGGAAAGGTCATCATTAGTCTGTTTAGCCATATCTTGGACATCTTCGTCCTCGCTATAATCCTGATTTCGGATTCTCTCCCTCCTACCGTAAAATTTTCGCATTCTGCCTTTTTGGTACCGCAATGTGGCCCACCTTCACTTTGCCCTACTCTAGGATGATACGGCATTGCCACTAAATAACTTCACCGTCCGGGATTGCCAAATAATCTGCCTCAACAAACCGAAGCCATTTACTTTCCTCATCCGAGGTCTACAATGGACCAATATTGTGGAGCGTCTGTTTTTCGTTGAAACCGAACAAGAACGAAGCGAATGGCTAGGTGCTATTCAAACGGTGGCCAATCGTCTTCGATCTACTGCCGAGGAGCCGATTTCGATTCTCTCCGTTAGCCTGGACGAGGATGTCGCTTTGGATATTCCACAGAGGTTTGTATGCGTAGATTTTGTGTACTAACTACTTTTGTTACTGCAGTTAGTGCTGTCTTTACTCTTGATTTGAACTCCAGCACATTAGGGTTCGTATCGTTGCTCCAGAGCCATTGCAGACCGTAGTTATCATGTTTTGTCGTTGGTTTTTTCACTGAGCTGAACAGTTTGATTAGAGCCGTTTCATCACCGATCGAGGTGACATTACAGTGCATTACCAGGGGCCTAACGATGCGTAACGATGGATCAGTGGTTGTGTGCCATCATTATCATCACGAACAGCTATGTGGTTCATCGACAATGTCTTGACCAACAACAGCGTTATAAACTTGTTGTCGGTGAGCCCGTCCGAGTAGCCGTTACTTTTATTCGTCTTTGCTATTGTGAGCTCACATCACTGCACGCACTCCCTGTTTCAGCCTGTCTTTTCTTGTCCATGAATAACATTAGCTACTCGATTCACTGACACTCAGCTGAATGTCACGGTTTTTTATGTGTGGCTAGTGAACCAACTCTGCTGTACAACGCCTGTCCCCTATCAGTACGCCTTTAGCCATTAATGGCATTAATGACTGTTCCAGCATCGCCTAGCCGTCGTTTCGAGTGTCAATTCCAGTCTTCGCACAACTGATCGCATACTGGAGGAGACAGATGGTTTGGTTGTTTCTGACCTTGATAAGAAGTCAGTTAGTTGGGACTAGAGAACGGATTTGGTGTCAGACCTAGCAATTAACATCTCTTTCCTCGTTAATGCCTTATGGTATTTTATCGCCTATATTTTGGCAGTATGACGTTATTGGACATTGTGGTATCCAAACTAGTGCTGATTTACACCACGGAGACGTAGCTGACGTATCTGTTGGATCCAGAGAAGCTCAACTCTCCTGTACTTGAGCTCGTTGGCATAGAGGGGCTCGTCAATCTGGCCCTATCGAGCGACCATACTCCTATCTGAAAGAATACACATGTCAGCATTAGCTAATCAGAACTGTCTGCGTGTACTTGACCGTGGATTGTCTTTCATCTGGAAGGCAGCGGCCTTATGGACGATTCTCACCAACCTTGCTTCCCAATCCGATACGGGATTCACACGAATCCCAGTTCCACAGTGCGTAGGTATACTGGTTTATCCGAGTACTCGCATCCACTAATGTATCCGGATCCTTTCTTGTCCATCAGATAACACAGTGGGACTAGCGCGTTCATGAACGCGTTTGAATATCACGTCCCGGACGTTCCAGCAACCTTAAGCAACGAACTGATTCTTTTTTCATGACCGATTCTTCGACAGACCTCGATGTTGTTCCTTTTGAGCATCGAAACAATCCTCATACACTGTTGGTCATACACACCAATCCACTCAACTCGTTCACTGTTCATCCGCTTTTACTGCGTTATGCGTCAAAAGGCCTGAGAAGGTTGAGGTTCCATCGCTTGTTCTTGATAGATCGACCAAGCGTTTTCTCGGTACTCCGGATAGCCACTGTGACTTATTCACGTTCATTAACTCATATTATTTTGCATTCTTCGAGAAGAATTAGCCGTGGTAATGCCAACCACGTTTATTCTATTATTTGGCTGATCAGACTAACTATTTTGCCACCGGCTGCTTGTTTCTCTGACAGGCCGGTCAAACGGTACACAATGAACGACTTTAGACTTGTCAGAGTTTTGGGAAAAGGGACGTTTGGTAAAGTAGTCCTCTGCCAGGAGCGAGATACGGGATATTTTTACGCCATGAAGATTTTGAAGAAGTCCGTTCTGGTAGAGGTGAGTTCCTATATGACATCATCCCTGTTGTATGTGTGTGTGAGCGAGAACATGCCGATATCTTCTATTATCCCCGCCAGCACGCTCGTGCATTTTATTATTTTTCATCTTCTCTAGCCATTCTCCCGAATTTCTTGCAGTTTCTGCATTTATTCATGGATAATCTATCCTCAACGATCACCGTTAGCACAAACGCTCGGCAAGTGGTTCGAGCGCGAATTTACTGACCAGAAGGCCTGTGGTTCGAACCCGACCTCTACCTCTCAACTTCCCTGTCTAGGCTTGGGCAACCTGACAGTATCCCAGTCCTCGTGCTTCTTTCGGGTGGCATGGTAGCTAGGCACCGGAAGGGTGTTACAGCTGAACGATTTATTTATTTATTCAACGCATGGTATACACTGAGCACTGTTTTGAGAATCTGCTAATGAAGTCTCAGTTAGTGATGGTATCACAATTTTTACTATATCATAATGACCATATGCCATTCGGTTGTGAGTTCACGTGAAGACGTCTTTAGTACCTAGCACTTGGCTCATTCATACTGACTGTTTTTGCCACCGCTTGCTTCCAATCGCCCTTTTATTCGTTTTTTTTAGAAGGAAGAGGTCGCTCACACCTTGACCGAAAACCGGGTGCTTCAACAATGTCATCACCCGTTTATGACTCAGCTGCGCTATTCGTTCACAACTCCGGATCGTCTTTGTTTCGTGATGGAATATGTGAACGGCGGCGAGCTGTTTTACCACCTATCCCTTGAGCGACGTTTCTCAGAGGATCGAACACGGTTCTACGCGGCAGAGATCACTTTGGCCCTCGGCTATCTGCACACGCAAAATGTGGTTTACAGGTACAGCTTAACCTCGTTATAATGGCGCTGCCAGTTTCTGGCGCTTGTATTTAGGATCTGTCTTGCGTGATAATCTTACGTTATCGCAGAGCTTTACCGAAAACTGCTCCTCAACCTGTACCTTGCTGACCGAGTAACCCTTTTTGTGCGACGACCATACCAACCAGTGGTAGCTCTACACTACTCACCATACTAAATACTTTTATACGGCGGTTTGATCTGTTTTCCTCTGACAGGTTTTCACCATAGGTTTGCAAAAGTCACCCAATAACACTCCCCTCTTTGTTCGCCTTTTCGTATTGCGCTTAGTTACAGGGTCACTCGGTTTGAATGTCTTTGTTACCATCCAACTTTTTTGACCAGTATAACCCATTCTCATGAATTCTTATAAAAAGACAAAGAAGCTATTCTGTGTTCCTCGTTATTCTCATCTAAGTTGACTTCACTACTTACGAGATAGAATGAAGACTTGCATAATCCGATTCTCAATACCGCTTACACACTTATTGGAGGATAAGCAATTTCAGTTTGCGAGCGATCGACGTCACTAAGTGAGCCAATCAGACCTTACACGGTTCTACGTTGCTCGAAGTGGCGATTTTGGTGTCCGAACTTCTCTTACGTCTTCTCACTCTGTTCCCCTTCAGCGGTGAGAAATACGTGGTTTCACAATAGTACTAACGTATCTACTTTCGGTGTCACACCATCAAGCGGTCTCTCGGTGGACAGAAGTTTCCCACCAATAGTGTCATTCCATGTTTGTCTGCACAACTCAACGGTTAGGTACTCTAACTTTTGTTGACGTAGACTAGGCTGGTTTCAGCTGTGTACAGCTTGATCACATTTTGATAAAGTGGCTGCGTTGTTCACTTTGCTGAAATGCTTGACATAAAGTGGTAGTTTTGGCGCTGTGGGATCCACTTGGTTGTACAGAACAATATGGCACGCAGCCAGCACCAGTGGGAAGCTTACTGTTACTTTTTAGTCAGACTACCTGGGTAATGATTATCTCTCTTTACGTGCTGGTGTTGTGTTAGATGAATTCTCCAAAGGATCACCAGATAACGGTTATGCCTCAGTTCTGTTTTCGGTCTGATGCTCTCAAGCTGGTTTTTCAGCAGAAGAACTAACGAGGGTACACAAAGTATATTAAGTGCTCGAAATGAGTGTGTCTTATTTAAAGTGTGTAAAACGACAGCAGTCTGGAAATTCGGACGCCTTCTGGACGCGGTATTGGCAACCAGCCTTCAGTGGATATTGGAACACGAGTGGCTGCTGGGTACATATTTTCGGCCAACTAGAGCTTGCTTTGTTGCTCGAGCAACCAGGTCTTCTGGCTAATCGAGTGCAAGTGACTAGGTGGTCTTGATGTGGGATTCGGGTCAATCCTGCTATCCATCTCCCGCTCCAATACGTGCTCATATTTGTCGATCACAACGGTTCTGGAAGATTTAGTAGCCATGCTCCTTTCTGTTCGCTGTTGCATTCCTTTTCCGTGGTTGTATAGCTGTCAAGCTGTTCATGACGATACCGTACCCAGTTAGCATATTGGTTCGATGATACATGTTCCTTTTGGGTTCTGTGAATTAGTTTCGTTTGTACTGTATCCAGTGCCTGCCTGCTCCGAATTAACAGCTGATCACAAATCTTAATCGTCTGAGTTGTGTCTCACAATGACTGCCTAGTCTTCCAGGTGAAGTCGGCGAGTTTGGAGGACGGGTAACAAGAGTTCGGCAGTATTGGTTTCTGGACTGACGTAACCAGCTGGTTTTTCTAGCTTTTGGATAGATAATGCTTCTCTACAGCTTGGTTTCTTTTATTATTATTATTATTATTATTATTATTACCTTGAGGCGTTTTTGTGTATTCCCCCCACCTGTTTAGGGATTTGAAGCTGGAAAACCTGCTGTTAGATAAGGACGGTCACATCAAGATTGCTGATTTCGGTTTGTGCAAAGAAGAGATGAGTTACGGGACTATGACCAAAACGTTTTGTGGTACTCCGGAATACCTGGCCCCCGAGGTCCTGTTAGAGAGCGACTACGGTCGCGCCGTAGACTGGTGGGGTCTCGGAGTCGTAATGTACGAAATGATGTGTGGGCGACTCCCGTTCTACTCCACTGATCATGAGATTTTGTTCGAGTTGATTCTACAAGTATGTTTTAACCCATTCCTTTCCAGTTTTGCTAAACCTACACCGATGTCACCTTTTGTATAATAGAAGCTGATCGACTCAACTTGTAGCTGTGCCTAACTAACTGCTCGATTACTTTCTTTTATTTGAGCTGCTTTCGTCAGTACAATAACGTATTAATAAACATCCCGCATTCATCAATCTTCTCTAATTCCCCATGACCTTTTCGCTGAACTTATTGTCCCGGTAATCTAGATAGCGGACGGCGAATATGGTCCGCGAGACAAAAAATCCTTCCCACTTAAACACTGCATAGCTGAGTGGTGGGCCCTGTTTTGCTCGCCTCTTTGTTCATTCTGACTCGTGGTTTTGTGAGCCAATCGGTTCGTTGTGAGTACGCTGGTGCAACGTTGTATTTTGACAAGAGGCAGAGTACCCAGTGAACAGTTATCACGTTCAAACAGATCCACTTTGTCTCAGGCTTTTAGCCGGCCACCAGCTGAACCGAAATACGATATCCGCATGCGCGTGGGTACGTGCTTATAGGTTAGACTCAACTTATTTTGTAGACGACGGTACGTATGCTTGCTGCTTGAGGTCCGAACCACACACTTGCCAGGGTTTCGACGACAAAGTCAACTTGTTCACAACTTCTTTTTTAAGTAAAAAATAGATTAATACGAGCAACCGCGCCCATTTTTTGTATGGGAAGCTTCTCCAATGGAAGCTATTTGAGCAGCAGTCCAGCTGGTGCCTTGTCGTCTTGCCGCCCGAAATAAGCACGAGGGCTGAGATACTGCCAGGTTGTCCAAGCCTAGACAGAAAAGTCAAAATGCAGAGGTTGGGTTCAAACCACGGACCTTCCGGTAAGTGAATACGCGCCTTAACCATTGCGCAATCTCAAACTTGGAAAACACGAGATACTGTTAGACAGCTGCAATCCACAAAGTGGGGACTCGGGAGGACCAACTGATGAACCTTCAGAAGAGTGAAGCTTTGTAGGACACAAGAATGGTTGTAACATCCAATGACTTCGCTATGGATGTGCCTGAAACACCGCAGTTTCTGGTGTGCTTCTTCAGAAGTCAGAGAGTGAAGGCACCATTCGATTCAGAGTCATCACTGAGTAGTTGGTACAGTTCATATCCTGTCAGAACTTCTGCTCTCAGCTCGTATGTGTTCACCGATATATTACGTTAGTGGAAAGATGGCTCAAGTGGTTAGAGCGCGAATTTACTGGCCAGAAGGTCCGTGGTTCGAACCCGACCTCTGCATCTCGACTTCCCATGTCTAGGTTTGGGGAACCTGGCAGTATCCCAGGCCTCGTGCAACCTTCGGGTGGTATGGCAGCCACCCACCGAAGGGGTGTTACAGCTGAACGATTCGCTAGTCTTATTTTTATTTCGGATTCTCGTTGGTTACGTTGGATCTTTCAACCAGTGACCTTTACAATGTTGTCAAGAGGGTCAGATTCCTAAAAATAATCCCAGAATGCCCGAAACATACTGATGTAGTCAAACCACATCAGGATCGCAGTAGGGAAGCTGTGAAGCATCCAGGCCAGAAAATCCAGCTTCCAGTCAATCGATTCATCCAAGACTGACGGTGATGAGTGTTCAGGGGATAGTGGGTGTTAACCCAGCACCGATCGGACAGCCTCAATCATGGTCGAAAGTGCGCTTCAAATACCGCGAGGCACCTTGTAGCTTTTGCACTTGCTTGTTCCGCAATAAAGTTGTTGCGTTCCTTGTTGGTGTCTCCTTCCGATACTAAGGCACTGGAGTGGGGAGAGCAGTTGGTTACAGCAAATGTGGATAGAATCAATGTATTCTTTGAACGAGACTGTGTACGAACATTGTGTTAAAGGATAGGCAGATTCTGGGAAGGGCGCCTCCAAAACGTGATGGTGATGAGAATACGCTGATTTACGTGGGTCTGTCATTGGACATAACCTGAATATAACGCAGATGATGGACATTTAAGAGGCAAACGTCTCTATTTGTCTATCTCTGCTCATTCGTAGTTAGTTGACTCAGGATAAATAAACCGATTACTATTAATTCTGACATGTAAAAACCTCATGGACTGGAGACATTCTTCATTTAGGGAAATCTTCGTTTTTTCTGATCCCTTATTAAGCTGTTTATGCAGTAATCCCCCGAAGACGGAACATTACCGAAAGTGGTGCCCCTTGAATTTGGTTTCTCGTGGAGGGGGTTTCCGTTCCAGTTCGAAACTCATTGTTCTCCCCAAGCGACCGTTATCTTCTAAAGCTTTATCACCGTTACCTCTGCATCTCGACTTCCCATGTCTAGGTTTGGGGAACCTGGCAGTATCCCAGGCCTCGTGCAACCTTCGGGTGGTATGGCAGCCACCCACCGAAGGGGGGTTACAGCTGAACGATTTGCTAGTCTTATTTTTATTTCGGATTCTCGTTGGTTACGTTGGATCTTTCAACCAGTGACCTTTACAATGTTGTCAAGAGGGTCAGATTCCTAAAAATAATCCCAGAATGCCCGAAACATACTGATGTAGTCAAACCACATCAGGATCGCAGTAGGGAAGCTGTGAAGCATCCAGGCCAGAAAATCCAGCTTCCAGTCAATCGATTCATCCAAGACTGACGGTGATGAGTGTTCAGGGGATAGTGGGTGTTAACCCAGCACCGATCGGACAGCCTCAATCATGGTCGAAAGTGCGCTTCAAATACCGCGAGGCACCTTGTAGCTTTTGCACTTGCTTGTTCCGCAATAAAGTTGTTGCGTTCCTTGTTGGTGTCTCCTTCCGATACTAAGGCACTGGAGTGGGGAGAGCAGTTGGTTACAGCAAATGTGGATAGAATCAATGTATTCTTTGAACGAGACTGTGTACGAACATTGTGTTAAAGGATAGGCAGATTCTGGGAAGGGCGCCTCCAAAACGTGATGGTGATGAGAATACGCTGATTTACGTGGGTCTGTCATTGGACATAACCTGAATATAACGCAGATGATGGACATTTAAGAGGCAAACGTCTCTATTTGTCTATCTCTGCTCATTCGTAGTTAGTTGACTCAGGATAAATAAACCGATTACTATTAATTCTGACATGTAAAAACCTCATGGACTGGAGACATTCTTCATTTAGGGAAATCTTCGTTTTTTCTGATCCCTTATTAAGCTGTTTATGCAGTAATCCCCCGAAGACGGAACATTACCGAAAGTGGGGCCCCTTGAATTTGGGTTCTCGTGGAGGGGGTTTCCGTTCCAGTTCGAAACTCATTGTTCTCCCCAAGCGACCGTTATCTTCTAAAGCTTTATCACCGTTAGGAACATAAAAAAGACGTTCAGCTGTAGCACCCTTTCGGTGCTTAGCTGCCATGCCACCAGAAGGAAGCACGAGGGCTGGAATACTGCTAGGCTACCCAAGCCTAGACAGGGGAAGTCGAGACGTAGAGGTCGGGTTCGAAACACGGACCGTCCGGTCAGCAAATTCTCGCTCTAACCACTTGGCCCATCTCGCCCGTTAGGAGCATGAGGGTCGGGCTGATCTCTTTCAGTTCATATTAGTTGGAAGCTCAGCAACAGCCTAATTTCAAATCCTACCGCAAGTAAAACGAAGTGATTTATGACTGGTCTGTTAGGTTAGGTATTTAAAAACGATCCATCACGATACAGGTGTACGAATAGGTTGACATACATATTGGTGTTTATCAATGATCATTGCGGTGGCAGGTGGAACCAATCATCAGAAATGAATCTCTAAAACATTTCCACTTGCATCTGAAATCGCCGTACTCAAGTATTTCCTCATTCTTCTCAAATTAGTCTACATCATTATAACATGATTATTGGTTCGTTTCATCAAAGGATTGTATTAGCCTACTCGTAGTCCGGATTTGAGTACGACCGGGATTGACGGAAGTGTAAACTTTGAATTGGAAGCGATTCGATTAAACAATGCATGAAGAGTGTTTTCCGATCACAAGTACTAAAAACGGTTGAGAGTTGTGACTGTCGTGGCAGTAGTATCATTCGACGTGATTTGGCATGGCTTAATATTTCATTACAAGCTACCGACACCGCTCTCCCAGTGACCGGTTCAATGGGGTCTGCTGCCTGCAACTAAGGGATTCCAGTCAAAGGAGGACACGTTTCGTAGTGTCCAAATCGTGCGGGTTCAGATCTTTGATTCACTTCTAATGTTTTAGTGTGTAAATACTCTACATCGTATGTGTATCAAGTACCTAAATCCGGTATCTTTCTGAATATGAGAGAAGTGAAATCTTTTCAGACTTGACCGCACTAGCAGTATACTAAACTGGGCAATATTTTTTTTCGAAACTCTGAAGGGTAAATTTTTTTCAGTTCGAGATCCATTGGTTTGGGTTATGAGCAACCTACTGAGTAGCGTATTCCGTCGTCTGAGATCAGTCCCAGACTCGTTCCATTACTGAACTGTTTTTTCCCCCCCCCCCCCCGTTTTTTTTCCTTTCTTGTCTGGTCTCCAGGAAAAGGTCGTATTCCCTTCTCATTTATCTCTGATTGCACAAGATATTCTTGCAAAGCTTTTGATCAAAGACCCGTCTTCTCGTCTTGGCGGTGGACCACGTGATGTACTCGATGTTATGGCCCATCCGTTCTTTCTTTCCGTGGACTGGGATAAGTTGATTCGAAAGTAAGCTTCTCCATTTTTTTTTCACCAACTTCTATTCCCATTCTTTTATGCAATGATCTTACAGTTAGAAACAGTACAAGAACCAATAAATCAAATCGTCTGAAGTGACGGTCATAATTAATTCAGTAGTCGGTGCACCTTCACAAAACTAGTGCTGCTAGTAGTAAATAAATTGTACACCGTCAATATCCTAGGCAAACTCAAACGAATTCTGCATGATGCATCGTCAACCGATGTCTACCTGGCACTTTGGTTGGTTGACACCAGCCAATGTCAATGCAAACGAGATGGCTCAGTGGTTAGAGCGCGAATTTACTGACCGAAAAGTTTGTGGTTCGAACCCGACCTCTGCCTCTCGACTTCCCTCGTCTATGCTTGGGCAACATGACGGTATCCCGGCCCTCATGCTTCTTTCTAGGGTTAAGCACCGAAAGGTTGCTACAGCCGAACGATTTCGCCGTGTGATTCATTTGACCAATCACGTACGAGCTGCATTTGTCAACTTTGGGTGATCAACTTCGGCACTCTTTTCAGCTGACGAATTACAGCCCAATTCAGAGCATTGGGCAGTCACCGGCCATCTATATACTGACTACTGTTACCAAACTTATACACAGCATTGCGGCTGGACTAAACACTGTTATTTTATGGCATAAAACGGACCACTCAGTTTTCTGTAGATACAAATGAGCAACAGAATATGACTCCGAATAGAGCCAGACGCACTTGATCGTTCATTCCTCTCATGTAGAACCTGTGTTTACTTAATTATTGCATTAGAGTCCATGACAACATCGTTTAGCCGTGTGGATACTGTTTCGGTGCGTAACTGCCATGCGATCCACAGGACGCAGAAGGCCTGAGTTACTGAAAGTTTGCCCAAGCTAGGGGTTAAATCGAACCACAGATTTTGTGATCGGTGTCTCTGTTGGTGTGGCTTTTATTTAGTTTGTGTTAGGTGATCTAAACAAACCTGTGGGAACAAGCTAACCAAAACTGCTGGGTTTGTTGTGCTCATTCGGTATGCAATATCATTTTGATTTCGCTCCTTAGATTTGCTTATTTTTAAATTCGGTTCATTTCAATCTAACATGAATGTGAAAGTCCCCTGCTCCTTTTATCCGGTGTTTGTGAATTGGGCGAATTTTTCAGCTACATGGTAATGAATGTAGAAGATGAACTAGAGTAATTACGCCAGAACACTTAGATTTGCTTATTTTTAAATTCGGTTCATTTCAATCTAACATGAATGTGAAAGTCCCCTGCTCCTTTTATCCGGTGTTTGTGAATTGGGCGAATTTTTCAGCTACATGGTAATGAATGTAGAAGATGAACTAGAGTAATTACGCCAGAACAGGAAGACGATCGTTCAAACGAGAGTGGTGTGACTGAACAAAAATACCTATCCCGCAAGACCCCAGAAACTGCAACCAAGAAGTTGCTCAGTTTCAAGCGAGTGTCACGCTACCTGACTAGGAAGTCCCGACTGGCGGGTCAATCACTGGGTCGTCGTCCGACGAATTGGACACACCAAGCACATCGCTCAAGCGTGAACACATTCGCCTGTTCGGAGGTTGAAATTCAGATGCGTCCAACGTGCGTTGGTGGAGTAGTGGTTACACGCTCGCCCCGCATGTCAGATGTCCGGGGTTCAAACCCCGGCACCGCCATTGGATATGCACTGCTGATGAGCTCTAATAAGAGCGAAACTCGAGTCCAGTGCTTCACTTTGGTGTGGACTCACCGGACTAATTACCTCAGAACAGGAGGACGGCCGTTCAAACGAGAGTGGTTTGACTATGAATAGAATAGATGCACATTGGTGATGATTACTCATGCTGAAATTTTATCGTAGTGGTGGTTGTTACGGGCATTAACTTGCTGACGAATGGTAGGCGTTCGATAACTTCAACAACTAGAGTGTTTCAGTGCACCTAGTCGCACGCTTCGGTTGTATATGTCAGTAACTCTGACGATTGACTTGTCTCCTGGTGACATCCTATTCCTCACTATTGGCAATACTGAGATTATGGCTCTGCTTGTTCGCTTCTAGGTTGCAAACTCTGTACATGATCGGGCGAATTGGACTACCTGAGGACCTCACTGTTTCCATCAGATTCGCAGATTCGAGCACATTCTACTAACTAACAACTAACTAAGAGCATGTTGATTGCATCGTGTGAACAAGCTTCGACCCTATACTCATTTGCATAGTAATTCATAGTCACACCACTATCGTTTGAGCGGCCTTCCTCCTGTTCCGGTGAGTCCACACCAAAGGGAAACACTGGACTCGAGTTTCGTTCTTATTAGAGCCCATCAGCAGTGCATATCCAATGGCGGTGCCGGGGTTTGAACCCCGGACATCTGACATGCGGGGCGAGCGTGTAACCACTACTCCACCAACGCACGTTGGACGCATCTGAATTTCAACCTCCGAACAGGCGAATGCGTTCACGCTTGAGCGATGTGCTTGGTGTGTCCAATTCGTCGGACGACGACCCAGTAGCTGTCCTGGTTGTGACGATCGATTGACTCGCCAGTCAGAACTTCCTAGTCAGATAGCGCGACACATGCTTGAAATCCACTGGGCAACGTTTTTGTTGCAGTTTCTGGGTTTTGTGGGATACCATATCCTGTATTCTATCGATGTCTGACTTACAGTCGATTATGTTTTGTTTTTCAGAGATGTCATTCCGCCATGGAAACCGGACGTGACCGATGAGCTGGACACCAAGTACATCCCAGAAGAGTTCCAAAACGAGTCGGTAGCTTTAACACCTCCAGATCAGGTGACCATGCCATCCTCGTCTCAAATTCTCGACGGACCTTATTTCGAGCACTTCAGTTTTCATGGAAGCCGACAGAGTCTTTGCAGTCATCTGAGCGGTTTTAGTTTCACCGATCAGTTCTGACAGTTATCGCTGCCTTGTTTGGGTGTACTGTCACCCAAATGCATTCCCACACAGACATCAGTCTCTGCACACCTTCAACATTACTCTACTCAGATCTGTCTTTACATTCAGATTTTGCGTATTTTGCCCTGTCCTTGTTCAATTTTGGTTTTGCAGGTCTTGTTTGACGTTTCCGTCTTTCATATAGGAGTTTTACTGATTGAACCTGACTGCCATTTGCATTTCAACTCGATTTTAGCACATTCGTTCTAATTCTTCACAGCATTCAGGGGCGTTTGTCACCCCCTCCGCTCAGCCAATCACCTCACATACTGATATTAGCGTTTTCCTTTGTATGCAGTTTTAATATTTCAAAATTTTGACGTAATATTTCCTTACCCGGAACTATTGGACGCTGCGACACGTCGGGACCGAATCAGGTGAGTATTGAACGGTATGTTGACCGTTTGCGTCTGGAACTGAAATTGCTTATCAACTGAATAATCTACTAACGGGACTGTCACGGCTCCGAGTCCCCACATAGGTGCTCACCATAAGAATGGGACAGCTTCATAGCAATTCATGACTTTGTGACTGACCTCACCTTCAGGATGGAATCTCCATCGAAACATTATCATTTTCCCGTAGTCTTAATATCATGAAGGCCCAAATGGAGCTAGTAGATCGGCTCATGTCAAAGACACCGTTATGTACTTGTTAACGTTTTGTTGATATTGAACGGAAAATAGATTGAGTGACGGGTGGACACAGGCGGTCGTGCGTTTGGAATGGTCAAAACAATGGTACGCGGGCAACTGATGGGACTCAGGAACGTTGTGTGATCTTTTGTTTACTTCTTAGGTCAACAAACCGTTGCAGGTGGAAGTTTAAATCTCCCCTGAGCTCGAGATTGCTAAGTGATTAAAGAGCCAACTTACTGATTGAAAGATTCACTGTTCGGACCCGACCTCTGCACTTAGACTGATTCTTTTCTAGGCTTGGTCAACCTGGCAGTATCTCAGTCCTCGTGCTTCCTTCGGGTAGGCGCCGAAAGGATGCTACGGCTGAAGACTATTTATTTAATCTGGGAACGTACCGAAGGGTGTTACAGCTGGACTATTATTACCACTTTTCTTATGAGCCGATGGCTGTATTTTAATCTGTCTGTTCAACTAGTTTAGTTATCTCGTGTGAACAAATTTTTCTGGTTCTCTCTAGAATTCTGCAGAATGATAAGTGTAAGTGTTTTGCAGCTTGTCAGTTCTGATCATTTGTCGGTAGTCGTCGAACTTGATACGGTTATTCTGGAACAGTCCACGTACAGTTGTTTTTGAGCCACGCACTCCCGACCCATGTGTAGTTGATGTGCATGGTAAACAGACCAAGCAGCTGCGTTCCTTCACTTCCCACTGCCATGGGGTCGCCCCATAATCTACACATTATAACTGAATCAATGACCAGTGAGTATAACCATTGCGTCACTCATGTAGACTCGCTGGTGAGTTCTCTAAGTCCCCCTATTGGTCAGCTGGTCATAGTCACGCGGCCGTGCAAACTGATTCTTTCGTCGAGTGTTTGGAGCGAACGATGGATTCAGCCGTCGCCGTTATCAGTACTGTTGGGGTTCTATCAAGCCAGCATGGATCATCGGATGAACGTTCAGTCTCTCTTTCACGATACACCTTACGATGAATTTCGTTAGCCACGAGAATCTTCCATGAAAATGCCAAATGTGGTCGAACCGTACTCATGACAACTGTGGGATTTTACTAAAGCTGTCAGAAACTTGTTATTATATTTGTCCTGATTGTTTCGACCTCAGTGACTTTTACGTACCGTGGTCGCCCTGCCATTTGTGCTTGCCATGCTACCCGAAGGAAGCACGAGGGCTGGGATACTGCCAAGTTGCCCAAGCCGAGACAGGGGAAGTCGAGAAGCAGAGGTCGGGTTCAAACCATGGACCCTCTGGCCAGTTAATTCGCGCTCTCACCACTTGAGCCATCTCGAGTGTTGCTCTCCATGTATATCTCAGAACGATTGGCTCTATTTTTTTAGGGCACACCCGGTGTTTTTTGCTGGTTTTGACCGGAGCACATGTCCTAAAATTGTATCGATGAGTTCATCATCCTGTAAAGTGTAGGTCCAGGAAAACCACGGCCGTTTTGAAGCACCCTTCTCACTCGTTTATGCGGTTATCGCGTTTACTAGACCACTGTCGACCCCAGTTGCGCAGAGACGCTCTCCATTCACCGTTCTACCTGAACTACGTCAAGTAATCAATATTCCTGACCATGGGAGAGGCCTCCTTCCTTAGTAGAACAACACACGTGCAAGAGCATATGTTCTGTCAGTACACTGCATTCCTGTCTGTGTTGTTTTACGAGCCTAGTGAAATGATCTGCTGACTCAGTCAAACGCGTCCGTGTTATTACTAGCAGCAGTTAGCAGAATTTTGCCAGAGCGTGTTCTTTCATGTACTGGTATGTGGATTCGCTTGTTTCGGGCGCCGATAAACCTCCCACCGTTGTTTTTACTGTTCCAAATCAGTTGATCTGAATCTTCTAGTACTTTGACGCATAATATACTTCAAGGCTTACTTCTGTTTCATATTGCTTACACCGCGAGTCGCTTTCTCTCTCTCTCCCTCATATCAGATCTTTATTCACGTAAGTACGTTTGCTTACATATCTCTCAACCCCATTTTTCCCCTCATAAGATGAAAATCTGCGCAAGATTCGCGAGCGAACTGCATCTGTTCATGTAATCGCTGTATGCTGATCGGGGACGGTGTTTTCCTGATTGCCTGAATGTCTGCTTGTGTGTGTGTGTCTGCTGATGCGTCATACATGAACACCTGCATGGTGTCCGTCACGCGAAAATGACCCGTATAGTTTTCAATCTGAGATGCATATCTAACGGAATACCCCACTTTTTGAATGCCGTGTGTATCACTATTATCCCTGTCTTTCAATTTCAGCTCCCCTTCACCTCAGAATGCATTACCAGGTAGGTGCCTGTGGCGTCTCCTTGTTCTCGGTTGAGTTTTTTTATGCTTTGGGAGGTCCTATCTGCAAGCCATGTATAATGTTTGCTTGCTTTTAGCTGTTACATTTCACCAATCAGTAACCGTGGGGATATCTGGAGCGTGGTTTAATAGTTAAAAGCGATAACTGAACACGTTTTTGGCGTTTGTTTTGTCAACTTTTGATGGGCTAGAACTTTGTGGTGCTATGCTCTAATGGCACAATAGTGTCATTGGCTTTGTCAGTATGACTTGTCGTTGGTGTATTCTGTCTTGGGGTTCTTATGTAGGCAGACGCTGGCTGTCATGTACTAGACTCCATTGCCTTTAGACCATTTGCTTTGTGCGCATTTGAGGCGAAAGTCTGACGGCCATCTTTGACCCAACCACTCTTCCTTTCAGGTTGCCACCAATTTGACTCCTGTGCGCGAATTTTTTCCGGTGTAAAAACTCTCATGCACACATTAGCAATGCCAATCTGTTTTTCCCATCAAACACGGACAATTTCTTAATCATTGGAGGTATATTCTGAATGGGGGCTTCACATCTCTGATCCATTAGTCACCGCTGTCGTGTAAACCCTGCTCATGGCAGAAAAAATGACGATACACGTGCCATATATATCGGCTGTCGGGAAGGCCCATTCCGCCCACTCGTACCGGTCACTCTAGAAAGCAACACTAGTGTCGATGCTGTCGTGCAACTGCAAAAGGCTTATTTCAGATGCCTCTAGGTGGGAAGAAAATACTCACCAGAGGAGGTCGCAGTTCATCCTTATTGTTCGGAGTTCTGACGGCTTTGAACGATCACCAACTGACAACACGAACACTAGTGATTTCGGTTCACCGAGATATCCTGCAGTGTCGCCATCCGAGCGTAGGGAATGTCTCAAGAAATCTATCCTGGAGGATGAACCACATCGGAATTTCCACAATCTGTTCCATAGATTCCTATTGAATGGAGCGTCGCCTGCCTCGCGGTTCGCGCTCTTATAAACGTGTCGTGGAAAACTGCGTATGCCTTGAAAGATTAGGACTCGCCATACAGACCACGGCCATTCCCCCACCGTCTATCCTACCGGATGTCTTCCACGACTGAAGAATCTGTTAAGCAACCATTCGTTTTTGCTATAAATTTGCTGATACCATCCATTGGTGCCCGAATCATGCCGCGTTGTGGTCTGTATTCTTTGAATTTGATTGGCGTGTTGAGCAGCTTCTCTCTGAATACTTCTTGTTCCTGTTCCGGTCGGTCGGTTTCCGATACATGCAGTAGTTGATGATTCTTCTCACAGTGGCAGCATAACGCCTAGTCTATAGCGTCTAGCACCTACCCAGAATACGGCTTGTTAACACCGTTTGGATGCTGGAACTTCGCGGCACGGAGATGATTGTGTCCCCGTCAACTGACTTAATTGCGATCAGACTAGTTACGGTCGTGTGGTGGAACTACGGCTTTGCTAAATAGAGCATAAAACTCTTCAACGATAGCAATTACCTTTTGAATATGAGGCTGATCATATTCCTCACCACCGCTTGAATCACTTTAGTGGCACTCTTCTTGTAGATGAAACAACGAACTCGCTGTTATCTGCTGCTTTAGTGGTAATAGGATCGCAACCGAATTTTTGCCATACCGACTGCTCTTATTGCTCACCACCGACCAAACATTTTACACAATCTTCTTTCAGATTACCACCTAAGTAAGTTCAACGCTTTTTCGACGAACTACCCCAAAACTAATGATGATAATCTGCGCACGATTCGCGGACCTGTAGTTTTGCATGTCCAGTCCGTCGCTGCTCAGTTTGGCATGTTGAGTTTCGTCGCTGCATCTGTGTCTGTCTGTCTGCCTGTCTGTCTGTCTGTCCGTATGCTTATCTCTCGGTTTGCCAGTGTATGGCTGGACATGTCCATAAACTTCAGAGCTCCACGCGGATATGATCCTTTAGTTTTCAATCTGATCGCACTTCACTGCATTTTTACTTCCATCTCACGCACAAAATATGAACGAACTGTATTTTATCTTACTTTACAGGTCATTTTACTCGTTCCCTTCCCCAAATTCCGTGGCGGTTTTCGCCACACCATCAGGTATGTGTTGCGATGCTCTTTCTCTCTCAAGTACCGAAATTCGCTAAATCGAAAAATTATTTTGTGTGCATAATTTTGTCCGTTGCACAGAGATCCATTTGAGCTGAGTTTGGGATGTTCGCAGAATAAGTTAACCCCTCACATTACTTAATTATTGTCTGAGTCATTCGATAGTGCAATACTCCCTTGTCATACCGCACTCCATCGTTTTTTCCACATCTTGGCCTTTTAGTACCTGCAGGCTCTTGTGTTTTCATCGACCCTATAAGTAGTATTGTATCGAGGACAATTCTTCGGTACCTCCAACCGAAACACGAGGTGGCCTTTGTGCACCATATTTTTTTTAAAAAAATCTCACCTTAAACGAACTGTTCGGTCGATATTTTCTGAACCTCAAGTTGATAGTCCAGCTTCTTCGCCCACGTCATGCTATGTCATCTCTCCTTTTGGCTGATGAGACTTCAAGTAATGGACTGAAGGGGATATTTTCTGAACCTCAAGTTGATAGTCCGGTTTCTTCTTCGCCCACGTCATGCTACGGCATCTCTCCTTCTGGCTGATGAGATTTCAAGTAATGGACTGAAGGAATGGTTTGCTTTGATGTCGGATTTATCCTACCACCACATTCTCCAACGTGGATGTTACAAGTGTAGCAAAGATGAACTGTGAAGCCGTCTACCTTTGCAATGTCACGGCCGTACGATCTGACCCGGTTTGGTATATGTAGCTCCCAGGCAAACAATATGATCTGCACAACGATGTTCACAGAAAGTCACTTCTAGCATCATTACGGAACGCCCGAACCATGTTCGGGCATACCGTTCACAGGTCTACATGAGATGGACCAAGTGGTTAGAGTGCGAATCTACTGATCGGAAAGTCCGTGGTTCGAATCCGACCTCCGCCACTCGACTTCGCCTGTCTAGGCTTGGATAACCTAGCAGTAGCCCAGCCCTCGTGCTTCTTTCTGGTGGCATGGTAGCTAGGCACCGGAAGGGTGCTACAGCTGGATGATTTTTTTCTACATGAAAACAACTAAGCGGCTTTGCTCAATATTTTCCGTCTCCATTGGTCCAATAATCTTTACTATATGTATGCGAAGCTCCCCAGACCACACTCACATGGCCTGGCATGCCTTATCATTACTTCACTGTCTATTTCCTGAATCTGGAAGAGGCCTCTTCAGAATGGTCTTGAATAGTAACTGATTGCAGGCGACTAGCGGCTTCCAGATCCGCGCAGATGACTGCTTCTTGTGGAGATCAAGCTGCCGCCGGACCGTGTAAACTGTGTTTCGAGACCACAACTCTGCCTTTGATGAGGCCTTGGCGTTGAGACAACGGTTCTCGCGTCGTTTGCGCATAATAGGTGCCCAAACCACTTCAGAATTTCTATTCACAGAGCTATATTCCGCCCCCGAAACTCCTCGCCGAGCACTTCTTCAAGCACCGAACTTTATTACTCCTCATAGAAATCGGTGATCGGAAACCCTCCAGCTTCCGAATATTATCTGCCCTTGCAGACTGCTGTTAGCAGTACCAAACTGGGGCTAAGCGGATTGTGGCGTTGAACAACTTGTGCGTATGCTAATCTCTGTTCTTTTCTACAGTGTGTTGTGTGGCTAAATCAAGGCGTGTTAGGCATTATAAATCTCACGTTGAATTTTTTGCTTACCTTATGTGTAAGGTGGTAAATCCATTCTCCCCATTCTCGTTCAACTTCGTCATCGATGAAGTAATGAGGCGAACACTGGACGGTTTTCAAAACCCCGGTGTTCAAATTGTTGCTGGCGAGAGCCTTGTCGATCTGGAGTACGCAGATGACATCGCCCTCATCTTTGAAGACCTTAGCGAAGCACAAGCCCTGTTGAA
>NW_008751661.1:2563334-2583168 GCF_000715545.1 Opisthorchis viverrini
TAAACTAAACGAACTTTATGGTTGTACGGCAGTGAAGCATCAGTGGCAACACTGATGTTGCTGTCTTTGATGATGATGATGAAGGTGGTAAAATCCAAGCACTTGAATTCAACTATCTTTTTAACCTCTGCACTTATGTCAAGAGATTGCACATGCACGTAAAGGACAACTTGATCCGTGTAATACTAATTTTTACCGATACACGTGTTTTGTTTAAACTCTTAAATTGCCGCACCGTAGAACGATACAGTCCCCCTATTCCAGCCATTCCAGTGCTCGCAAGATCGAACCATCAATTACAAAGTTGTACAACTGGAGTAGCAAGAGACTTTCTTTTCCTACGCCCGACACAATGTCGGACAGATGGATTCTCAGCGCGGGCTCTAATTAGATTTATGGCCCTCGCTGGCTCACTACCATGGATTGTACGCAGTAATTCGTAATCGGTACATTCATACACGACCTGGAAGTTGATGTAATATTGCGTTGTAGGTTGTTGAAGCATCGTTTGGGTGTTCTGAGGTATGGTTCAGCGGAACTATGTGGTCTCAACGGAATGGAAACTACCTTGATTAGATCTTATACGTTAAGTCCTCGTTTGAGAAAAATATCGCGGTAAAAGTGATCTAAATGTTCTTGTTGCTTTGTCAACGGAACTAAATCGGCAATACCTGGAACGAACTGCTTATTACCTTTGGTGGTGGGGGCATCAACATCGAAGAACACCACTTCTGAGGAGTATAATTCGTTCCCCATTTGGTGCTTCAAACCTGCGAGCAGGCAGAATTTATAGACTTCAGCTGGCGTCCCTTCTTCCTGTTCGCGGTTCCAGGTAGTGGTTCTGTTCCATAGTTTGTTCAAGTTCACTGGGCTGTTCTCGATCGATGTTAAGGTTGAGTTTATTTGGGGTTGGACGGCGACGGCTGATTCAGGAGTTGCCGCGCAACTTGCACCTCCTAATCGTGACCACCGATATAATCTCGCCTAATGAGCATTGGGGCCGCAATTTCTCCGATGCTATTCGACTGAATTCGCCCACTTCGGTCGCGCGTTTCATTCTCATTTCCGACTCTGCCGGTGAACCGCGTTGCCGTAGCTTCAGAAAAAATGTGGCGCTTCCACCTCTAAAGTTTTTTCATTCAGTCGCACATTGCCAGTTTGCTTTCACTGTGGTTCCAAACGAATCGAATCGTCGTTCAGCTGTAGCACCCTTTCGGTGCCCAACTGCCATCCTTCCCCGAAGGAAGCACGAGGGCTGGGATACTGCCAGGTTGCCCAAGTCTAGACAGGGGAACTCGAAAGGCAGAGGTCGGGGTCGAACCACGGACCTTTCGGTCAGTAAATTCGCTCTCTAACCACTTGGCCCATCCCAACACTGTCGACCTGTCGAATTTAACTGTTTTTCAGACTGTTTAAGATGGTTAAGCCCAATCTAGTTGTTGTAACTTTTGTGTTTGTCCCAGCGTTGATACGCAGTGAACAACACTTCAGTCATCTGGCAGCAGGGTGAACTTTCAGCTTGGAATGCATTTATACTTTCAATTTGTATTTCCAATCTCGTAACCCCATATGGTGACGACTGGCCATGTTTGTATGTATTTTCTTAATGATGGTCACGAAAAGTCACTCACTACCAAGTGTACATCTACAGCGATCAAGTTAGTAACCAATAACCGTAATCCGCTTATTATTACCCTTTCCTTACAGGTATTTCGATAACTACTCGCCGTTCCGCATTGTGTGAGTTGTCTCAGGCCAGATCAATCCTGCTGCTCAATTTTCACCCTCACCCTTCAACTGTAATTTATTGTATCGTGGCAGCCAAACATTTGCGCATCGTTCTCTCCTCCGACCAAGATTTATTTTATTGTGTGAAAAACTTCACTGTCTATCCCAACGGCTTTCATCCTTTATTCCTGTTTCTGTAGATGCCTTTGTAAGATTTTGGGCTCTAATTAGTATTCCCTATATGAAGTGTGTGAGAGAGATTAACTTCATTATCACTTTTATCACTGTTATCGACCTTATTTATTGTATCCCCCCGTGCGCCATTTCGCTTGTTTGAAAAATATGAGCCTGCGTCTACGAGCATTTCTTTTTTTTCTGTTTTGTGCACTGTCACACGTCTTTTTGCTTCATGTCCATCCTGGGGCTAGTTGTGGCTGCGAATTGGGTTCACCCCCTTGTTGCTTTTATTCAGTGTTAACGGGGCCTCCTTGAAACCGACTAGTTTCTTCTCTATCTCACTTCCATAGGGTCACCACTCCATCATTCCCTGTCATCATGTTCCTGATCCACTCTATAGAAGGAGCTGCAACTCTGGTTGCTAGTCTGTCGAGCAGACACTGCCCAAATGGAATGTATTCATTTGTAACCGAAACACGGAACTTGAGACCCCATTAACATACCTGTTCAGTTTTATGCCACTTCTCAAATCAGGTCTACCAGAGGAGCACTTCTCATCTCATATTGCAGTCAGTTTCAAAATGTACTTTCGAGTCCCACTTTGGCTTTTGTCCGATTCGTTACTATGGCATTTTCGGGTCCCATGCCGAATTTTTTCGATGCGTTTTCGAGTATGAACATTATCGTTGTTTGTTTCATTTGGACTCGCTGAATTCGTGCTCCATTGATCGATTATTACATAAACTCTACTGACTGGACTCCATAGAGTTCAACGGCGTGCCAATCCTGGGTAGTAAGCAACTACATCCGGACTTTTTCTTCGTCATACAACCCTGTAGGAACGGAGCTTCTCATCATGAGTTTGTGACAGACAGTGATTCTCAGATAGACGTGAAAATCCGATTTCTCGATTCGTTTGCACCGCCGGTAAACTTGAAGGCGGTGAACAGAAATTCTTTGTCAAATCACTTTATCTTGGTCACTGTGTAGACGGGAAAAATGCCGATACTTACTACATTGGTGTGCACACCGCAAAGCCTAGAGAGCTGTCTTTTCAATATTATGTCATTATGCATGTCATGTAGCAATTGTGCTCAGGCTGTCTCATCCAGGGGCGAGACGGCCCAAGTGGCTAGAGCGCGAATTAACTGACCAGAAGGTCCGTGGTTCGAACCCGACCTCTGCCTCTCGAATTCCCCTGTCTAGGCTTGGGCAACCTGGCAGTATCCCAGCCCTCGTGCAACCTCCGGGTGGCATGGCAGTTAGGCACCGAAAGGGTGCTACAGCTGGACAGTTTTTCTTGTCTCATCCAGGGAATGCTTGTGACCTTGTTAGACGGGGGGTAGAAATCTATTATATGCACTCAGCTATCATTCCTTGAATGTCGCTGGGGTTCGCCGTGAGCAATGGATTCGTCACCACAGGGCAGCAAGCAAATACTATCCTATCAGGGTTATGTGTGTGTCAACTATCTTCCTCCTCCATTTCAGAAGGGTTATTTTTCTTTATTCACAGTGCTAGTTGGACAAAGGATCATTGAGAGAAGTTTCCCCTACTGATGCTAATTTATTCCAAATTAATGCATAAATCCAGTTCCAGCTTCAATACCCCCTTGCTTTGGACCGTATTTCACACAGGTTTGACGTAACACGTACCCATTCTGCCTCTTATTGTGCGGCAGCAAAGCACAAACGTTTGCCACTTTGATGGGGAAATACTTCCTTTGACTCTGTTCCCACTGGCTTTGTCTACACCCGTCATTCCTTGTAGAATGATGCCCACCATATTTCGAAACGCACCGTGTGAAAATTCAGCTAACTTTAACTTCGTACTTCAACTCCTGGTATGCCGAAACTCGGCTGCTAGGTCAATAACGGTGCACCACACCTACATGCCAAATGAGAGCTTCCGAAAATTTTCAGAAGCCCCCAAACTAAGCTAAACTTACCACCAACCGGACTCTGTTCCTTATTAGGCTTCAGTTCAGTGAGGGCTTTCCGAGTGCAGCCGAACAGGACATGATAACGCACTCCGGTCTAGCTGTGTTATATGTAAGAACAAGCGTGTGATGAACATGAGCAAGCCTCAACTTGTTATGATGAACTGCGTACGTTTGTGGGTGGGATACACGACCCAGTCTAAACTAGTTCAACTGTATGAGCTTTTGTTTGGTGTCTCTCTCTCTGTTTTTAACTTCGCTTACTGTGGTGTATCCTAACCATTGATTTTCGAGCACACAGGAAACAAGAAGTCAGCTAGAGAAATACACTCATTTGCATACCCATTTGGTTTTGATGGGTGACTGTCTCTTCTGGGATCCAGCTTAATCTCTCGTTTATGATGTTCTTAAGCAACTGAATGCGTTGCACCAGGCCACAATTTTCGAGATATCGCCATACACTGTATAGACGTAATGCACTGAAAACTCTTCGACAGCTCACGACCGGTTTTGCCCTTCTTGGGGCTCATCAGAAAGGTGCAGTCCTTGAGTTTCCAACAACTTTATATTCTAATTGAACCCAAATGGCACTTGCGTACCAATTTAGTTTTGACGGGAGTCTCACCTGGAACCCAGTTGAATCTCGTGTATGGTGTCCCTAATGTATCGCGATGTCTCGAATATCGTATCAGCTAAAACATGGGGCGGCCTGGTTCAGCACATTCAGTTGCTTAAGAACATCGTCAGTGAGTCATTGTCGTAGAAAGCAGCGAATGTCAGTACGTGACTCTTACAACTATGAAAGAGGTGTCCTAGTGAAGATTGCAAAGAAAGGGGAATGGCAGGTTCTTAAATCAAAAGAACAAGGTGCTTGCACTTTCGGTCAGCGTTGGGAAAATTCATCTGGGCATCGTTTGAGGTAAAACTCTCTCAGTGGGATTGATCTAGCTTCCTTTGTGAATCTCACCCAAGGATGAACAAACTTTTGGTGACCAGTCTGGGAAGGAAGTAACAGTACGCTCCACACAGTTACAAGCAGAATCACATAGATTTCCGGATGATATACGACCCAACGGTACTCACTCTGACAATGGCCCCCTGTTTGGCAGGTCTCTCTCTCGCCAACAAGAGTTTAAATCAGGAACGACGCGTTTTTGGAGGAGTGATCTCACTCTCAGCATCCTATTTAGGGTCGAATAGTCCCAACTCTCTGGCCTTATAGGCGTGATTTTGATATTGAAATTGAAGTGTTCATCCCATGTTGATATCGGCAGGATCCCGATATTTCGCTACAAACCCTAAGAGTTGAGAAATTTACCTGATGGACGTTGCACTTTGGACAGGAAAAGTTGGTCCATATGCAGGTTTGAAGACTCCAGTGGAACTGAGCAAAGTGACTACGGTCATTCGGCAGTTTGTATGGCGTTACTCAAGCCCTTGAGGTTTTGTAACTGTGTGAGCACTCCATACCCTTTCCGGTTGAAATCTTGCTTAGTGCTGTCGAATCTGCATCTCACGTGCCAGGGCCAGGCGTTACTGTCATTAGAACCACTAGTCGTAGCATGTCAGGTCGGAGGCTTCTGTGCTTGGAGCGGTCCCTTCGGCTTTTTCGAGCAACGATACGTCGTCTAACGGAACCCAAGCGAATGGGACTTACTCAGGTTCCAATCCCAGTGAACTGAGACGGAGAATTAAGGCACATCACCCGCGTCTTTCCGTGGTGCTGGTGGAACCTCATCTGGCCTCGCGATCTGATATCGTTTCAAGGCGAAAAGATGTACTAACGCCTCATAAGTACAAAGTCGATCGTCAACTTGATTGTTGGTGAAAATATTCTGCTGAGCAATCTAAGCGGTAGTTACTTTGAATTTATCACATTTCCAGTATTAACCCTGACCATCCCGCTGACGGATGGTCCGGTTGATCCTCATTTGTGGATTGGCGGAAAGAGCGTCCTCTCTTAATTCCCTGCGGCACTGCTGTTATTTCGCTACTTCTCCAGTTTCACTCCATCTGCTCACAGGCCCCGCTTGATTTGACGTATAACAAACAGGTCATTTGGTGCTCTGATCCTGAACGGATGTGGCGTCTTGCGTCAGGAAACAGTCGTTCTGTGTTATTTAGAAGTTGATGTGTGTACGCTTGGAAATACCGCATACTAAGCTTTTTTCAAGATCTTATGTGGTTACTCTGGGTGAATTGTTTAATTCGTGGTTCGCAAAGCCTACTCAGTGAGCAACTTCTTCGCTCAGTTTGCCGGGTAAGTCTACTGAATACCCACACCGGATGAGGGCAGAATCAAAGTACTGCTTGCCGGGTAAGTCTACTGAATACCCACACGGGATGAGGGCAGAATGAAAGTATATACTGTAAAATGATGGATGTCGATAGCCTATGATGGTGACTGGCGATTCCACTACTCGGTTTCTCCTAGTAAGGGAACTTCAGGCAGCCTAACTGAGTCTAATGCATAAACCTAGCACTACTGAACAATAGACACTGTCCATTTCGATATTGCAAGTGTTGTTGATATGTACGCTTGACGTCAAAGTTGGGCACACCACCAAGATGACAAATCAAAGCGTCCTGCTTGTCTGTATTGGCACAGGAGTAGATGCATGCCTGGTCAAAATGATGCCGATATTTTCACAAAGGAAACTACTCACAAGGTTGCTGAAAACTCTTCGATAGCCCACGACCGGTTTCGCCCTTCTGTTTCGGGCTCATCAGGTAGGCACAGTCCCCGAGTTTCCGTCAACCTTATGTTCTACGCGAACCCAAATTGGACTGTTTTCGAGAAATACACTTATTTGCAAATCAATGTGGTTTTCTCGAGAGACTCAACTGAATCTCTCGTTTATGATATTCTACGACTGCATGTACTGCACACAGGCCGCCTCATGTTTCAGTTGGCACGATATTCGAGATATCGCTGTATATTTTCATAAAGGAATCCCGATGTTTGTCATCGCCCGTCAAAAAGATGTGACTCTCGATGCAAACATTGTGGCTGAAGATCCGAGTATTTTAATTGTTTGCCTCCTGAAAAGGTTGAGATACTTACTGTTGGCATTTCGCTTCATTCATTGTCGACAAAATAACCAAAGTTACGCGCTGAGAAAACTAAATGATCATTCAATCTTGTCGTCGTTCGTATACTGCCTGTGTGTACTCCGTGAAAGAAAGCCTCAGGGTGTTCTATTTGCAATAGGATGTCACCGTAGTAATTTTAAGATGATTTGCTCAGGACCGTAAGGTTTTCGCGTGGAGATCTTGAAATTTACCAAATCCATATTGAGCGCCACGGACCGAACACTTGTTTGCAGCTCTCCCTACTTCTACAGTCGGTTATACAGTTTACTTTCCAAGTTTACTTCTTCCGGTGTAGGTCACACGTGGCCCTACCATAGCACGCAGCTTCGCAGTTAACAATCAGGTTTCTCATTCACTTTGCGGCAACATTGACATGTTCCCGACATTTCACTGTCGACGTGTCCAAGTCGGCGATATCGCTGTCCATTAGGGTTGGAATTATAAAGCTTGTCACACACTTCTGTTCTAGGCCATTTCTTTAACACAGTCAGCTGCTATAAGCTTGCTTGCCTGCATCCCGGTCTGTCGCGTGATTACCGTTTTGCCGAGCAAATTTGCCATGCATTGCATCACTTTGTCCGATTTCAAGGTCAAGTGATCATTGTGTATCCCTATCGATCCTTTTCTCTTTGTTTCTCTCACCTATATCAAGGTTGTCGCGTGTTGTACAGTTCCTAGTGAATGTCTGTTATTTCGCCGGTTGTGACTAAGCTGATATTTTTCAAAATGGTTGTAGTATCTCGAGTTCAGCTTTTCTCGTTACCTCTCAGTAAACGTGCCACTTCGCAGTCAACACCCATATACAGGCAGTGTAAGGTCATTTTGATAATTGGATGTCTGTATCTGGATTTTGGACATCTATCGATTTGTGATTTGCTTACATATTTCGTCGGCGCACTGCCTGTTTGCTTGATTTACGGTTGAAATGGGCCGCAATGCATTATAGTGCTTTGCAACTGTGTTCTCAAAGGAGTTCTCACGGGCATATCATATCCCGGATCTTCTCCAGTAGGGCATACGGAGGATCACTGAAGAGATCTCCGAAGTTGAACAATATACAGATTTTTTGTAATCTGTTTTATTCCGTCTTACCCTATTCTTGGTTTGTGTCATTCAGCTTCCCAGGATTCAGCTTCAGGCAGTCTCACGATGAATATTAGCTTAGTTGGTTTAATGACTATTGGACATTGTCAGTCACTTGGTTCATTGTTCACTGGGTTTCCCTGATCATTGAAGAGCCGAGCATGAATCGAACGAACCCACCCGAGTCACCTGTTGTCCCCTAGGCATCGTTCCTAGTTAACAATCCAATAAAAAGTATAATAACTTTTTGGGCAGGATGGCTAAATGGTTAGAGCGGAAGTTCCGTAGTTCAAACCGACCTTTGTCAGTCACTTGGTTCATTGTTCACTGGGTTTCCCTGATCATTGAAGAGCCGAGCATGAATCGAACGAACCCACCCGAGTCACCTGTTGTCCCCTAGGCATCGTTCCTAGTTAACAATCCAATAAAAAGTATAATAACTTTTTGGGCGGGATGGCTAAGTGGTTAGAGCGGAAGTTCCGTAGTTCAAACCCGACCTTTGCTCCTCGACTTCTATCTAAGCTTGGGCGACCTGGCAGCATCCCAGCCCTCGTGCTTCCTTCTGGTGGCATGGCAGCTAAGCACCGAAAGGGTGCTACAGCTGAACCATATATATAATCACTTTCTGTAATACTGAACGTACCAAGGGTATGCAAAATGTCAATGAGTCATCCTCCGTCAGCGGTCGAAGTGGATTACCAATCAATCAATTATTCAGCTGTAGCACCTTTTCGGTGCCACATGGAAGAGGCACGAGGGCTGGGATACTGCCAGGTTGCCCAGGCCTAGACAGGAGAAGTCTAGAGGCAGAGGTCGAGTTTGAATCACGGACCTTCCGGTCAGTGAATTCACGCCCTAACCACTTGGTCCATCTTGCCCCGTGGATTACCAAGTGAGCATTTCTGTCATTGGTGTGAACTTCACATCTGTTTAAGTTTCCATGATGAGGCCTCACGACGACTTCTTACGTGTCAGCCAAAAGATTAGTCGTTCTTGATCTGTTCTGTTAGGTTTTCACCCAAAATACTCTCCAACAAGTGATGTCAATCGAGAATTGATATCGCATTGTTTTGAAATCAAGTGGATGCTCCAAACAAGCAGGTTGGTCTTTTTTGCGCATACTCCGCATCCACACATTCTCAACTCTTCTAACTGTTTTATTTACAGCATCTGGAACATGCATTGTTCTCGAGTTGCGCGTCGTTTTCTGCTGTCTCCCAATGCTAGTCATTTGGTGAAATACGGAACTGTACCACGTCACAATCCGCCAACGGTGAGTTGTCCGGTCACTGAGCTTTCTGCGGTCAGTACTTATCCATTTTAGTACAATTGTATCATCCACGATTTTCCCATAAATTAGTCATCTCTGTGAGGCTGCAGTTCGAAAACTGACGATTCTGTTAGAGCATTTAGTGAGTTAATAGCCGTTCGCCCAGAGCTGACGAAGCTACATATTGCCCTCGATCAAAATTTTCCCCGAATGCAGCCTCACCAGCAAATGTCCTGAGCAGCTGAAGTTGTTCTTTTCAACTTGTGTTTATTGGTTTCGCCAGGTAACTTCGCCTCAGTTTTCCAGTGTATTCCTCGAATTCCATCCATCCTTCTTCCCCTAATGTTTTTGATCCGCTTCGCCCTGGTAAGTCGTATGCTGAGGTTTAAGTAGTCTGTCAGTTTGCCTGGCCGTGCGTTCACCGAACAGATGTGTGTGGAACTCGACGTAGAGTTCCAAGGCTATGCGCATTCCCTCACAACCTTGTAGCCACTAGGTTCTTACTTATTATCATTGTTTCCGTATTCCTTGATATCCACCGATTCTGTCACGGAACCATCCATGTGCCGTGCTCCGCAAAACTGCGGGTTTCCGGATTTTGTATAGTAGTTGGTTGCGGCCATCCTAGCATGTTTTTAGGACTTTCTTTTAGTACCTTGTTACTGCACGAAACAATTTGGAAGATGACATTTTGGCCATTGTCTCAACCCCCGTGGGTATCGCTGGGGTTCATGAATACAATAAACGAACACTTGTTCAGCACTTGTCTTCTTTGTCATTCGTGTCGATTGACCTGAAAACGACTCCACCGCCCGCCTTGGATCTCACTCATTACTATCACATTGAATGGATAGCATAGACCTTCCTCAATCAGTCTAGTGTGCTGGATCAGACCATTGGCAATCGATGGTGATCTCCACTCAAACCTGAGTTACGCTGGTGATGATGTCCTTTTTTCAGAAAAGGTCGGTAGTTTCGTGACCAACTTCGCTTTAACGTAAGACGGCTGCGAGCGACGATTGTGCACCTGTCGTTATTGTTCCTTTTCAGTGACTGATCAGTGGAGTATTGAATAAGAATATTATTTCGGTGGCGCGTAATGTTCGTGACCAACTTCGCTTTAACGTAAGACGGCTGCGAGCGACGATTGTGCACCTGTCGTTATTGTTCCTTTTCAGTGACTGATCAGTGGAGTATTGAATAAGAATATTATTTCGGTGGCTTGCGCGTAATGTGATGGCAGAAAGTTCACCATTTCAGTCGGCATTGGACAGTAAGGGATCTGAAAAGGCTGATGGGTAAAGATGGCTGGGCAGAATTAACCGGGGCATCACCATAGCAACAGCGGACGATTTCATTCAGAAATCTGAAGTCGTTGTACTTGATCACTTTGGGCGAAACTAACCCGGCGTAACCATTGAAAAAATCGTTCAGCTGTTGCACCTTTTCGGTGCCTACTACAATGCAATCTGAAGTCGTTGTACTTGATCACTTTGGGCGAAACTAACCCGGCGTAACCATTGAAAAAATCGTTCAGCTGTTGCACCTTTTCGGTGCCTAACTACCATGCCACCTGAAGGTTGCACGAGGGCTGGGATACTACCAAGTTGCCTAAGTCTAGACAGGGGAATTCGAGAGGCAGAGGTCGGGTTCGAACCACGGACCTTCTGGTCAGTAAATTCGCGCTCTAACCAGTTGGGCCATCTCGCCGCCCGTAGCCATTAGGCGAGGCTGACAAAGTTTGGAATTCACCCGGTAGTGAAGTGAAGAACTCAAGATGAGTGTTTTTTCGGCCGAGCAGCCCAAATTCGCTTGAAAAGGATTTAGATGTGGACCCATGGATGCCTTCTCCAAAAGGGAATCACGGTCTGCTCATATCATGTGAACTGAACCCGGACCGGTCTGAAACGGTCGCTTTGGTGGGCTGGAGGCCACAAAGGGTGTTTTGACACGTCGCTTACCCGTTGGTTATAGAAATTCTGTTATTTCTTCAGTTCAAGGAATGAACAATGCAACTATTGGTGTGCAGAACGATCTGCACTAGATAGTGCCACGAGAAAGCTCTAAATCAATTTCTTCGCGGTGGCCGACCGAGCCGAAAACAGTCAGTAAAAGGGATGCCATGCAGCGAAACATATTGTTAAGGCAGCTTCCCATGACCATGACAGACCTTTGGGTTTTTGAGAGCCGCGGAGACGGTGCTCCTATACTGGTTACAGAACTTCAAGAATCCCCTTGATAAAGCCCGATTAGTTGTTAGACCTTTGCTTTATTCTACCAGATTGATGTGAAGCAAAGAGTCGTCCCAAGCGCGGCAGTATCACTCTTTTTCTCACCCTGGTTTTCAGATTGGACTCATCCCCTTCTTTGTACACAGGATTGCTCGTGTGTCACTGTACGTGTTTTTCGCAAACTTTGTGGTTCACTTTCCTCTTCGTCTTTCTGCAGCATCGCAAACTTTGTGGTTCACTTTCCTCTTCTTCGTCTTTCCGCAGCGGAATCTCTCCAGCCTAATGAAGGATGCATCTTCCATCAATCGCCATCAATTTTTGTCGTCGGGTGCTTTATATTCGACAAACCGTGCTCTCATTCTCCGCACATATGCCTCTACACCACAGTCGGAAGCTGTGAAAGCAGTTGGAGATTTAGTTCAAACCCATCGTGTCGTGCTTTTCATGAAGGGCAATCCAGATGAGCCTCGTTGCGGTTTTAGCAATGCAGTCTGTCGCATCCTCGAGATGCACGGTGTTTTGGACAAGGCCAGAATAGCGAAACAGCCGGATTTGTTTGCGTCCTACGATGTGTTAGAAAACGAAGAATTGCGGTCCGCGGCAAAAACGTATTCTGACTGGCCCACATTCCCTCAAGTCTATTTCGATGGTGAATTTGTTGGTGGATGTGATATCCTTTTGGACATGCACAAATCGGGTAAGCTGATAGAAGAACTCGAACGGCTTGGGATCGGCTCGGCACTCAGCGATGCCCCGCGAGAAGGGACTTGATCTCGATTTCTTCGACCAACTTGGACCAACGCACTGTATTGTAAATAGCCGCATGGAATTGTACGAACACTCTAGGCCTTTGAGTATACCGTAAAAGCAATCTATGCGATGTCTTGTTATCTCTGAAGATAAGTCAATTTCCCAATGGGTCTTCTGCAAGCTAATCTTAGGGTGGCGTGGTAGCGAAATACGGGGAGTTTAATCTACTATGAAGAAGCAAACTTTGGCAGAGGTCGGTGTTGTGTGTGGGAATGAATAATTCTGTCAACGGTTGTTCTGCTGGGCACGGTAAATATGAATATTGCATGGAAATATATGTTGCTGTTTGGGTAGACAAGTCGTCACCACTGAACGTTTTCGAGGAGTGCTTCAGCGGCTTTGAGTTAGAGCTACGGAACTTTGCTGAGATGTTCCAAAAGTGGAGAAACAATAGTGACACCCAGATCAATTTGAGCATGCAAGATGGACTTGGGTGATGGCTGTTTCAATTGGGGGTGTGACTCGTGGGATCGGGGTCCCAGGAGATCTGCGTGGATTCCGACGTCCTAGTAAGCACGCGTAGTGCTTAAGGCTCCGAAAAATAAACAAAGAAACCATTGGCTCAGCCCTAAGGTTTCCGGTTGATAGAGAACGCCCAAAACCAGTAAGAGATAAGGCCGACGGTCCAAAATATTCCCTAGCCATAATCTTGCGCTGAATCATGTTAGAGACCTTCGGAAATTCAGGGAAGATGCTACGGGTATCTTCACTTGGTTCAGCCGTGCTGTTCACGCGGGACTGAAACAGAATCAGGTTAGGTAGACAGGCACCGGATAGGACAAAACCGGGTCAAGTAGAGTTCAAAAGACTTCAAAAAAGTTCTGTCGATGATTTGCTTCATCGGTTTTAAATTGATTCATGGGGTGGTAGTTTGGTCAGTAGTGTCGGCGTCCGCTTTATCAACGGGGTGGTGATAAGAGAACCAAACACAGAGTAAGAAATGCAAATGATCTGGTACGGAATGACGGAAGCCGTGGTGCGCTCCGTAAGGGTCATGCATAATGAATGTCCTCTAACCCATGACTCGACCTCCTAGGGGTAGCTGGATTTGTGGAATACCAAAGTTCATTGACTTTAGTATGGAGCACGGAGGGTTCCATGGATAAAACGGTTCATGACGAATAAGCTCAATGTCATAATGATAATGTTTATTCTTAACTAGCGGGTGGCATACCGACAGGTGCGACCACACGATTGATCAGAATAAAGCAAGTCTTTGCGGGTATTAGGGATCGCGCGGGAGAGGGACAGTGTCATAAACAGTGGGAATATCGGATGCGGACTTGGTCACGTTTAAAACCGCACGGGGAAGGAAATACAATTACGAGGATTTTATTTCGCTTTCGGAGGAACTTATCAAACTGGGGCAGGGTCAGACCTTTAGGATTTGAAGATGGCGGGCAAAAAAAACGAAACGAATGAGGGCGAAGTGCCTAGTATATGATAAGAAAACTTCAGCTGGCGAAAAATGAGAAGCCAAAACAACATCTGGTACGGCAGCAGGATGCCACGATCTGGCTGGTCAATTTGAACTAAAGTGTAAAATCACCAATGAGGCACTTTTGGGGTTCAGGCCGTTGGGCTTATGATCAGGGTCACGAAAAGCATGATTGGGGATGATGATCCACGGATTGATACATAGGATCGAGGATTTGGCCCAAGTTTCCCGGGTTGGTTTTGTTCTTGTCGTTCAGCGGCTGTCGTTCACATGAAAGGCATAAGTGAGAAAAGGGTGTATCATTGCTCATTATGATCTCAGCGCGAGGCAGCAGGCTTGCCAGCGCGAGGACTCGCACAATTAAGTGTCTAATGGTCCTTGGAACTGGATTTTAAAAGGAGTGTGGACAACCGTCAGAGGAAGGTTATTCCACGCAACTTCTGCCCGAAATGAGAAAAAATTTGTTTAGTGAATGCACATTCGCACTTGTGCATTCCGAGTGGAAATCTTCATACCATGTCCGCGCCGTGTGTTTGCTGGGTCAAAGGTGAATAAGCTGTTTGCCATGCTGTGTTCAAGCAGCGCATCAGTAAGAATGGGGTCCCATCGGAAGCGACGATACTCCAGGGGAAAAAGAGATCAGACATTCCGGTCAGATTTGAGCGAAAAGTTATCGGGTACGAAAGAACTTGTCTCAAAAACGGTTTTCTATCTTGCAGTTTTATGCATTTAATGGAAGGAGTGGGTGAGAGGACACAGTCGAGAGAGGGAATGGAATAGTTGCGGGTGTGCTATCGAATTGAGAATGACAGTGTCATGCCAAATTTGGCCTGACATACGTCGATTTTTGGACAGCCCCGTTACGAACGTCACATTTATGGTTATTGGGCTGGGGTGTACAGTTCTTTGGGCAGCAGGATTAATTTCAGCCTGATCGAGGAAACACGGTGGATCACAGCCGATATGGGGTCACAGATTTTCTTGGTTCATTTATGGATCTTGATGTTGTAGATCATAGGCCAGTTACAGTGGATAACAGCTAACCAGGTCGTCCGAAGCGGACATCACCGAAGTTCAAAGCTTGGGAAGATGGAGGGGTGAGGAGGGGTGAGATTAGTAAAGCATGTTGAGCTTAAGGAAACACCAAATAGGATAATGTGCATTAATATGCATAGAAAGAATAACTTGAAGTCTGCCGCGATTATGGTGGTGACAAGTGATTATATGGATTAGGATATAGATGGATTTGTGCTTAAAAGACTAGCGACCAGGGAGGTTGCCAATATACGATGTTAAATTACAAGGGACCTGGCTAAAACCGATATAAGCGCACAGAGTGGTGGTGTGAAAACAGACATAAAGGAGCTGACGGGAGTGGACTTCCGAGATAACTGATAAACCTGGTATTTACCACATGGGTTAGATAGTACCAGGAAAGAAAGTGTGTTCAAGAGAAATAGTCACCAGTCCCCGAAGCGCTGCTATCAGCTCTAATCTGTAGGTGGTCCATAGCGATGAAGACCTCCGTGTCTACTACTGGGAGCGGCGAGTAGATGTATTCTCTGTTTGGATGACGAAATGGGCTTCATGCGTTGTGGCCTCGCCGATGTAGGCCATGGGAAATGCGGAGTATCTTCGGGCTATTTCAAGTGAACTTTTATTTTTTATTGTGAGGCCAGTTTTTTTATCTGTGGTTTATGGCATTGCCAGATGCATAACTCAACCGAGGCCAGCCCAACACCAGCGGCAACAAACAGAAGTCAACAGTACTTTTTTGATTTCCTGAATTTAAACGCCTGACTCAAAACCACCGGCGGTGGGCGATGCACCCGTGCTACTGGAGGGGTGGCGGGTATACGAAAACACCATAGTAAAAACGTAACAGGGTGACCTCCCTGCAGGGCGCATCCGTCCAGCACATGATGTTTTCTTCCCTCGTGCATGCTAGCAGATCTGCAAGGTGGAAAACCATTCAAGCAGTCATAAGTGCGGTTTGTGCATTATTAAATACTCCAGCAACCATTGTTTCTGGTCGGTAAAGACAGCTCAGTCAATCCGAACCAGCAGCGGCATACAGACGCCGGTAGAAGCAAGTCGCGGAGTGGCGGTGAAATGACAGCTGTCAATGAGACGATGGGACTGGAATGTTGATACTCACGGCGATTGCACCATGGATCGACGGCGTCAGAGAGATGGTGTGGGCTACCATGTCGAGCAGAAACATTCCGCGATGTTGTGTGTGGGAGTGTTTAGTGGGACAAATCATCAAATAGATATATATAAGCGCAGAATGCGCTCTGATAATATAATGAAGAAAACAATCGACTTTGGTTTGGTTTTCTTCAGTAGAGTTTGGCCGAGAGCAATCGTCGCTAGACAGAATTCATAGAGTAATCCGGTGTAAGGACTAGACTGGTAGGAAGCGTAAGTTGGCCGGGTAAAAGGAGAAAGAAAACAACCAGGCCAGTAACGCTGCGTATTTAGATCAAGTAGGCATTTAAGTCCTTTATTAGCCTAAAGCGGGTCAAGTGAGTAGGAAGAAATGATAACAGGATCCATTTCTTGCCCACTAACTGTAACGTCGCTAAACTTAAATACGCACTGACCTGATTCATAGAGTAGGTCAGAGGGTAGTCTAGCATTAAGTGAGGCGGCAGCAGTTTCACAGGGAAGAAATTTGTCTACAGACTGAGAAAAAGGTATGGTGATGCGTTATGCTTCGCAAGTGCTCAGGAAGGCTGTTCCAGATGCGAGCGTAATAAACTAGAAAAAGGTAGTGGCGTAAGTTTTACGAGCTGTGGTAGGTAGTAGGAGGTTGCAGAAGCTGCTGAGTCTGTAGCGGGGTTGTGAGCTTATATTTGGTTTAGCCTCTGCTATAAAGACATTCTTATGCAGCAGGCGGTGTAAGGGAGCTAATGGTATTTTAACCTTCTGAGCCATAATGATTCGAGGCCTAGGACTTGACAGCGGGAGCGGTTAGAGAGGGGGTTTGGCCGCCAAGAGCAGTAATTCTTGGTGCCGCCACCAAGCGCTCAGGGCCTCACGGTGACACTTTTCCGGTCAAACCGCGCCAAAACACCCAAGAATCCAGGAAGGCGAAAGTTTGCGGCAACTCTTTGATCAACAGCAAACCTGGTCTCCAAAAAGGCGGTGCTGAATGAGCTACAAGCGGCAAGGGACGAAATTTTCGCCCACAGGGAAAAAACTCCCTCCCCCAAAACTAAAAGGTTACCGGTCGAACCGCACATAAAAACACCCAAGAATCCAGGAAGGCGAAAGTTTGCCGCAAATATTTGATCACCAGGAAATCTACTTGCCGAAAAGGGGGGTTGAAAGAGCTACAAAAATCAACGGTCGAAAGTTTCACCCACAAGGTAAAAACCACGTCTCCTAAAGCCAAAAGGCCCGAGCAAACTGGGCTCCTACGGGACGAAAAAGACCCCGCAAGCGAAAAGCACCCTCAAGAACCACGAAGACAGGAAGCAAACGACATCGCCCCAGAGGCCCCTAGGGAGCCTTGGACCCAAACCCGGCCCTTATTCTAAACTATGCAACAAGCTTCCCTCCCATATCCGTACTATCTCATCTCACGTTGGCTTTCGAAGGGCCATCGATTCTTACCTTTCTATTGAGGGAGCTGAACACCTTTTCGCGCCTCAGCTTACACTGGATACTTCTTTTGAAATAAACCCTAGGCCCTTCTAATTTGCGCACTCACCCTGACTGTCCTGTTATTAGGTCCTAGAACTTACACTTACCAGCCTGAAACCCTTAGCATTAGTCCGCAGGTGCGACAACCACCCTCCCAAGTGCTCTTATCTATAACCTGTCACTCTATCTCCCTCAGGCCCGTCTCCACTGACCTGGTTACATATCCCTCCTCCGACCTTAAGCTTTTGTTATCAGCCCAATTATTCCTAGTTTTTCAAGCCTGGTCCCATCCCTGAGTAACTCTGTCAGCTCTATTTAATGTCTGGTGCTTTGCTTTGGCAGGATTTGAATAACCTCAGCCAAACTAAAGCCTCACGCTGTTCCGAACCATTCCGCATCCCCTGAATACGCGCAGCGCACACATATCAAATGGTGGGCCTGAAGATGCGCTGCGAATGAAATACTCGTTTGGCCCCACCGCCCAACCATCCAGACATACACATAGCACTGGTGCACCACTACTTGACAGAGTGGTTCACACCAATGCTTCGTTTTCATTTAGCCGTAGTACACAGGCTCTAAACATCCCCATTCTACTCCCATTGCTCAGAGGGTAGTTGATGTTTCATTTGCTTCCGCGACTTGCCTCTTCCAGTGGCTGTTTGCTGTTCGCTTGTTCGAAATGACTGAGCTGTTTTACCGACCTGGCTTTCCCCCCGACCGGATAAAATATCTGGTAGCTGGAGTTATTTATTTATGCTAAAATCCGCACTTATGACTGCTTGGACGGTTTCCCACCTTTCAGATCTGGTAGCATGCACGAGAGATGAAAACCTAGTGTGGTGGACGGGTACGCCCTACAGGGAGGGTCGCCCTGTTAAATCGCACCATTGGGGAGTCGTATACCCGCCACCTCTCCAGTAGCACGGGTGCATCGCCCATCACCGATGGTTCTGAGTCTGGCCTTTAAATTCAGGAAATCAAAGAAAGTACTGCTGACTTCCGTTTGTTGCTGCTGGTGTTTGGCTCCGGTTGGTTGAGTTATGCATCTGGCAATGCCATAAACCACAGATAAAAAAACTGGCCTCACAATAAAAAATAAAAGTTCACTTGAGCCCGAAGATACCATAAACCACAGATAAAAAAACTGGCCTCACAATAAAAAATAAAAGTTCACTTGAAATAGCCCGAAGATACTCCGCATTTCCCATGGCCTACATCGGCGAGGCCACAACGCATGAAGCCCATTTCGTCATCCAAACAGAGAATACATCTACTCGCCGCTCCCAGTAGTAGACACGGAGGTCTTCATCGCTATGGACCACCTACAGATTAGAGCTGATAGCAGCGCTTCGGGGACTGGTGACTATTTCTCTTGAACACACTTTCTCTCCTGGTACTGCCCAACTCATGTAATTAACACCAGATTAACCTGTCATCTTAGGAGTCCACTCACGTCAGCCCTTATGCATCTGATTCACACACCACGCTTCTCGCGCTTATATCGGCTTTTACTAGATCCCTTGTGTTGTAATATCGTATGTTGGCGAACCCAACACATGGCCGCTAGCTTATTAGGCTGGAACCTTCCTTCATTGGATCAAGGCGTTCCTATCAGACAGATCATTTCGAGTGAGAAAAGGCCTGACCTACTCTTCTCCAGCGCCGGTCTCCATTGGAGTTCCTCAAGGCTCCGTATTGGGACCAGTGCTGTTTCTGATCTACGTCAACGATCTTCCAGATGTCCTTGCAAGTCCACGTCTACTTTTTTCGGACGACTTGAAATCTTGGAGTTCCAATGCCAGTGCCCTACGAATAGATGTAGACGCTGCCAAGCCGTGGTCATTGGACTGGCGCCTTCCTCTGAATGATGAAAAGTGCGTCCATGTGTCGTTTGGAGGAGACTCAGCGAATGCCTTCGTTATGCACGTTGAGAAAGGACCAGAAAACATCATGAGGATAGGTGCCAAAAAGGATTTGCGCATCTGAGTCTCCTCAAACTTGTCCTTCTCACTGCATTATGAGAAATCGGCCCACAATGCATTCGCCATTTTACGGATGATCCGGCGCGCCTTCTGCCGTATTACTCGCATGAACTTTCAAATACTCTATGTGGCCTACGTCAGACCGCTCCTGGAGTACGCCAACCAAGTTGTCTACTCAGGACGTACGAAAGATGTCACCCTCGTTGAGCGTATCCAGCGGGCCGCCACGAGAATGTTTGCCGGCCCCAAATCCGCGGACTACGAAACGCGTCTAGCAATGTCTGATCTCTTTTTCCCCTGGAGTATCGTCGCTTCCGATGGGACCCCATTCTTACTGATGCGCTGCTTGAACACAGCATGGCAAACAGCTTATTCACCTTTGACCCAGCAAACACACGGCGCGGACATGGTATGAAGATTTCCACTCAG
>NW_008751661.1:2583176-2583940 GCF_000715545.1 Opisthorchis viverrini
TCGAGGACATAGTAAGAACATTTTCATGCTCAGGGCACGCACATTCATTAGACAAATTTTTTTCTCATTTCGGGTAGTAGCTGTGTGGTATAACCTTCCTCCGATGGTTGTCCACGCTCCTTCGCGAACCCAGTTTAAAGCACTATTGGGCACTTATTTATGCAGATCCTCGTGCTGACGAGAATACTGCCCTGCGCTGAGAACATAAAGAGCAGTGCTCCACCCTTTTTTCACTTGTTCCTTTCAGGTGGAAATCAGCCACTGACCGACAGGAACATAGGCGACCCGGGAAACTTGGGTAGTAGCCTGTTGACGCCTCGAAGCTCAATGCATTTTTCTGAAAACACCCTGAGTGTGAAATAAAAACTTTAACGTCAAAATGTTGCACCTCTTTGCACATATGCTCATCTGGCGTCATTTTTCAGCGATTTGTTTTAATCGATCTCTTTTGAAAATCATTGGCGCGCATTCGGCTTTGAACTTCGTGTGCTTTGGCCTCGGAAGTTGCTTTCGTTGAGAAATTAGTGGGTGTATTGTTTTCATCATCCACGGTATTTGAGAAGGCCTTAAATGCATACATGAAGGATAACTTTGTGGTATTTGTGCGTTCATGCAGTAATCGAAGCAGCAGCGCTATGTTGCGTTATGAATGGGTGTACTACAAATGCAGCAGCCGCCCTCCATGACCAATGGAAATCCGTGGAATCCGAAGAGGCTAGTAACCCGGGCGTATTTTCTAATAAAATAGTTCAGGACGCACCAGC
>NW_008751661.1:2584596-2591510 GCF_000715545.1 Opisthorchis viverrini
GCTTGTTCAAAGAAATGATGGGCGAAGCGTATCCGGTCAGGACCTTCGTAATGGACAAGTTGGCGGCGCAAATGCGTGCGGCAAGAGTGGTGTTCGGCTGTGACATTATGCTTTGCTACTTTCAAGTCCGCAAAGCCATCAGGAAGCACGTATGTATCATTTAATATCCATGTATTTTCGGTCGTAGATTCTTTCTGCGAATAGGCGGCACATATTTCATCGCATGGCTCGCCTGGACAATCCTATACAGTAGGTTTTATCTTCATCGTATTACAAGCACACAGATTCCGACAAGGCCTGCAGCTTCTGCGCCGAACCGATCCTTCATTTCTTTCCTATCTTACGACTCGCTGGTTGTACATCACCCGAAAATGGGCCATACACGCACAGTCCGGAATGGTTCATTTCGGTAATCTGACCAACAACCGATTGGAGAATGCGAACGGCCTCCTTAAAGGTCTAATGCACCACTCCGACACGTTGGAGCGCGCCATTCAAAAGGTGTCACGGCACGCCGAGTGGCTCATGCGGGAGTTCGACTGCATACGTAGTACCACTGCGACAGGCGGCAAATCCTGGAGGGTGACGCCCATGTTCTAAACGTAGTCTGTCGAATGACGGCATATGCATGCTCTCTCGTTTTGAGGCACTTGGGTCCGCGAGCGCCGCGGCTGCCTTATGAAAGTGTCGGAACAAACAAGGTGAGGCCGAGCTACGTAAACTAACTTATAGTTTGTGGTGCAAAACACCCAGGTGCTACCAGACTGTCGACACCTGTGCTGGAGAATGCATATGACCTTTCCATCAGGCGATGTGCCTCCCCTGCGTACCCCTGTTCTCTGTATTTCGAGATCAGTCCGTTCCGAGCAGTAAAAACTATTCATCATTGACTTTTCTTAGTTTGCTTTCCAATCCACCGAAATTGGCTGTCGGATTACAACCCACCGGAAAAAGGTGTACCCCTTGCACTTATTCCCAAACCACTGCCGACGGCTTTCGAGGGCCTTCGTAAACAACTGAATCGGGTGATGGATAAGCCGCAGAGGCTGGAGCCCAGGAGGGCACCGCCATCTTTAAGCGGTTGATTGTTCAGGGACAAATCCTGCTGCCTCAAGCCTCAAAGTCTTCAACCGACGACATGCCGTCGGTTGCACCTCAACCCAGATGGCGGTCTGGAAACGCTGACTTGAGGTTTTGTGTGCTCTGTGACCGGCCGACTACTACCAGTGACCGCTGGTGTGCAACGGATCGCGTGTCATGTCACGCCGAATGTTGTGACGGTGAACCTTGCACACTGTGTGGTGGTGCTCTTCAGGCTTGTCCCAAAGGTGAGTCCACATGAAAATAAATTACTTTTTGTTCTTAGCTGGGGGCCCATCCAGAAAACGCAGAGGTGTGCTTGCTACCTGGTCCGCAAAGAGGGCGTCTTATGATGTTGACCTGGACCGAAGAACAGAGTGTCTCGGAAGTCTGTGTGCGTCCGTGTTCTCGGGTCCAGAGAGGAACTACTCGACAGTCGTGAGTCAATGTCCGACAACTACGACTAACTCTGTAGAGCACCGGCTAGCTGGAAGAGACGAAGATGACTTCATGTGACCCATCGGCTCCGAAAAGTTTGTCTGTTAATGAGGTCCAATGCATGTAAGTCTCGTAGTTCTTGAGAGGTGCAGTAAACAGGCATGCGAAATAACCGCTGAAGGTGGCATTGTGTGAACAGGCATCTAAGACAGCATAGTCGCTGCAGTGAATATTGGGGTAAGTATGTTTACCAGTTTGTCGGCAACCCGCCTTATGGTGATATTTCGATAACCCGAATTATATCTTCCTCTCATTTCAGGACTTCACTGGTCAAAAGAAAACTCTTCACGAAGAAGAAAATGCGCCTCCCAGAAGGACATATGTAAAATTCAAAACGACCAATATATCTCAACATTCAGTGACGCCCATTTTGAGCCTTTTCTCCGTTACAGATGGATGGATGCGCTAGTTAGTTGGGCATCGTATACCCCTAGCCGCGTGTTAATCATGTGCGTCGGTTAGGTTCGTTCAGCTGTCCGCTAAGACTGACGTATGTTCCATGTTCCTAGTCGATAAACCTCGAGGTCTTCTTAGCATAATTCGCAACCTAAAATGGAAAACCCTGTTTCGTGCCAACAAACGTGCACGACGTTTAGCAAATAATTAATGTGCACCACGGAATTATTACTGACAACAAAGAATCATCGACCGAAATTTGTTTGCACGGATGTGCCTACGCGTATGTTGCATCTCCAAAGGCCATTTAGATTCTAGAATGTTGAGGAATTTTTTCCGGTGGAAACATACCTGAAAGTTACGGTTATTGTATGTGAGTCAACGTATTCCACAATTCGCAATTTTTTATCATCAGGTAACGTATTCAGTCTGTTTATTGACCTTGAGAATTCGCTCACTTAAACAAATCGCCATAGTAAATGATTCTCAATAATACAGGAGCATATACATTATACACAGACATTCTAAGTATGAAGTGGCAAGTCTGAAAATGCCGTAGATTTCGAGAAATTAATCTCATTGTGCGAATAGCCAACGGTCAATAGCCTCGATCCAGTGTATCAATCCGTGAATCCGTGAGACTCGTAAGCACACTGAACATAACGACCAATAGCATACCAGTATAGCTATTTGCCGCCGGCCAGTGGTGAGCTCGTAGGACTTTGGCGTTGCGGTTGTGAACGCATAAGGTACGGTGTGGCGCAGATACTTTCTTTGCTGCGATGGTCAAAGCAATGTCATTCTGCTTATCACACTCACTACGAGTACTCCTGAATATGCACACTGACGCCGTACAACGTGGTTGGAAGGGTCATTCCCTGTCACACGCAGTACTTAAGCCAATGAGTCAGGCAATGACCGATGTAGGATTTCTCAGTCATCGACGACAGTAGCCGAAAAACCTATTGAGGCCCATTAGCTCGACGGTGGCGGACTTCGAAAATGCGACGCATATGAAACAGCTCCTCAAATCCGGAGACCATTAGTCTAGGACATTTGATTAATTCCAATCCCCTACCCTCTGCAGTAGGACAGATGCTAGTCAGCTTCATTGTGTTCGCAATTTGGTGACGCGTTAGAGATAAAATGGCAATGAATTGCAGTCATTATGGCAGCACCTGAAGCCCATTGATTCAGGGTGGTTGGAACACGTTCTATACGTGCCCAACTAGTCCACCCAGGGGAAACTGTTCTATACCCTGAAATTTCGCTAACAAAAAGTTCGCACGCAGAAGACCATGACTTGAAAACACGGAGTGAGGGTCGTAACTCTCAAAGTGAGCGCTATGGGACTTCGCGGCTTCATCAAAAGAACATTGGACTGTATGACGGTTTGTGCCCTGTAACCCATTGATCTCCACTGAAGGGTGTCCGGGCAACACTCTCAGACGAGGTAGGTCAATTGTTAGAGGGATGACAAACACAGTCTCCCGATGGTCCAGGTTGAGAGTTAGAAAACATGGGTTTCATGGAAAATAGTAATGCACTTGCATCTCCCACCAAACCGTTGCCTCGCTGTCAGGCTTATGAGCCCAAGGCTTTGGTCGGGACCCTAGTCGTCCTGTTGTTTAGGTCTGGGTGGCCTGGTAGTACCCTAGTTCGCTTACAACCATGATAATTAACGCTAACAATGATCTGGTAACACGTCGGCCGTAGCGGGGTTTCATTAAGTGGATCGTCTTACTTGCTGCACACAGCAGGGCGACTAAGCAAAACGTGCCACTGCCGATGCCTCCCTTACACTTACAAATTTCTGCGTCTACCCTCATTCATTACGAATTTTAGACTCTCTCCGCAGGTCCCTGCACTCGGACTGACCGCTTTGATCGCTACGCATCAAGATCAATTGCAGCCTCTGTGTGTCTAGCTTAGGTAATAATCTTAAGCACTCTTTTCAAACCCCGAAAGTCTCATTTTATCATCAGAATCAGCTGTCAGAACCGCGTCATGCAGTGGTTTTATCTGCCACGGTTTCGTGCATCGACTATTTGGATAGGTGGGGTAGGTAACTGCGCGAATAATGCCATTGAACTGGCTGCCCTTCGCACTCAGCACTTATACAGGCTGCTACTCCTGGATATACTGGAGTGGATGCTACACTGGCTGATCGAGTAGGATGCCTATTGATGATGGCCTCTGTGCGGTTCGTTTGACATTGTCTGTGAATGTATCTCGAGAAATTGAGTCAAATGGTCCCGTGTTTATTTTGTCTATTTATGTCTCAGCAAACTGTAGCTCGGTATTTATCAAAGCATCTCTATGGTGCTCTAGGTGCTCTCGCTACGAGCTTCAACCTCAGCCATCGTCTTATTTGCTGGTGACATGAGCGCTCGCGTAGGTAGACTAGGTGCTTCCTAGGCTCAGTTAGGTGGTCGTCTTGTGTTAGATGCAAGACGGACGGACAACGTAAACCATCTATTTCAGACATGTGCCGATCACAGACTCTTCCTTTGCAGTACCCGTATCCGGATCAGCGAAAATCTCTTGACAGCGTGGTATCCAGCAAAGAACCAGCCCCGAGTCCAAATGAACCGCACTTCTTTGCCGCTGCTTTTCATTGTGCTTTTCAGGCCTTCACAAACCACTTCTAGCCAGAAATCTGACGAAACTATCAGAACCACTTCCCCGAACGTCTGCCGGATGGCCCAATGTCGGATATTAATAGCCACTGGTAAGTGATGTCCAAAACACTACTCAAGGCTGGAACTCCTGTCGGAAGTGCAACCCAGGTGACCTCATCCAAACATTGGATCTCTGATTCAACGGTGGCTTTGTTAGACGGCGGGGGCACTATCCGACGTCTGGTGAAAGTGAATGTCCATCCATACCGAGGCGCTTGGTGGACCCGAAATTCCGAAGAAATGGTAGATGCTAAATGTGCTGGAAACGTCCGCAGGCTATCCAACTTGATTCGTTCAACTTTTCCTCGGAAGCCTCTTGTTAGCGAAACTATCTCGGACCAGCGAAAAAGCTTGTGGCCCGCTGGGCAAATTACCTCCAACAACCAGCCACGTTCGGCCACCTGCTTCCTCCAATGTGGGCTGTTATCTTTCAGCTAAAAATGGGTCATAAAAACGGAGCCCCCTTCAAACGTGTTCGAATGTATATCTTCACCCAATCTCTATCTGATCCTGACAACCTGTTCTGTTCAACAACGACGACGGATCCCCCAACCAGTGCTCGCCTAGTCCATTTACGTCTACACGGTAAAAGGAGACCGTCCCAGAAAACTGGGGCGAGTCGACAAAGGGTACTCGCAGTTAATACAGTAACTGTGGATATCATAGTTTGACCCCCAATGTAACAAGGCTTCTGGCGTTACTGGTTCTTCTTCGTCTTACGGCGGCATGCGAATCCTTGATCCGTGGGCATCAAGCGAGGTTTCGACTGCGTTGACGCATCTTCACACTCCGTCAGGTGTTAGAGCAACGCCATATGTATAGAAGACCCACAATCTAGACATGTCTTGACTTCAATGTGCGTTGGATTTTGTCGATCGGCCAATGCTGTTAACCACACTATTTCAACAGGGTATCCCAGAGGTTTGAACAGAATCAGTTCCCCATGTTCACATACTTCTGGGCGTGTGAGAATGTATGATTAGCTTCCTGAAACCCTCCCTACAATATCCGCCTCCGGAAACGATATCCACTCTTCTTGTTGTTATTCGCCGGTGACGAAATAATGAGGCGAACGCTGGAAGGTCTTCAAAGCCCCGGTATTTAAATTGCTGCTGGTGAGAACCTCATCGATCTGGAGTACGCAGATGATATAGTCTTCATTTCTGAAGACAGTGGCGAAGCACAAACCCTGTTGAATAAACCGACCACCATCATATCATCTTTCGACATGGGCCTTGCACCTTCAGAGTGTGAACTCATGCTTCAGAACATGTAGTCCCTGACCATATCCATTACAATTCAAGGGGAATCCCCGGAGGTTGTGGAGAATTTCACGTACCCCAGTAGTTTTACTAGCTTTGACGGATGAAGTGGGTGCTCAAACTTCAAAGGTCCGAATCGTGTTTGCTAATTTGCGTCAAAAGGGTACATCACTGAGTCCCAAGGGTAGCGTTTACCAGACTACATTAAGAGCTGTATTGTTTTGTTTGTGAAACATGGCCTGCTCGGACAGATGATGTGACGTGTATTCAGGTTTTTGACCACCGATACTCCACAGGCGTTTTAATGTCAAGTGGCATCCACAAATTCGTAGCGAGGTAATTAAATAACTGGCGTTTGTGCAGTAGGCGAATGTGAACGAGTATTCAGTGAGAGATATTTTTGACATCTCTTTGAAGATATCATCTTTGAAGACCATAGCGAAGCACAAGCCCTGTTGAATAAACTGACCGCCATCATACCATCACTTGGCATGCGCCTTGCACCTTCAAAGTGCAAAGTCCTGTTTCAGAACGTGCCATCTGCGAACATCTCCCTTACAATTCAAGGAGAACCACGAGATTGTGGAAAACTTTACATACCTCGGTAGTTGTATTAGCTCTGACGGAGCTCTGATGAAGTCAGTGCAAGAATCTCAAAGGCTCGAATCACGTTTGCTAATTCGCGTCACTTGTGGCGTCAAAAAGGCATCTCACTGGATATTAAGGGTCGTGTGTACCAGGCTACAGTAAGGGCTGTGTTGTTGTATGGGTGCGAGACATGGCCTCTTCGGGTAGATGATGTGAGGCGTCTTCAGGTTTTCGACCACCGATGCCTCAGAAGCGTGGCTGGTTTCGGATGGCGTCAGCGTATCAGCAACGAGGCGATTAGAAAACGGGCATTTGGTTGTGCTGCAGGCCCCTCAATCCGGGAAACCATCCAACACCATCGACTGCGATGGCTCGGTCATGTGCTACGCATGCCAAAACACCGTCTACC
>NW_008751661.1:2593850-2618756 GCF_000715545.1 Opisthorchis viverrini
CCGACCGAAAGCGAGAAGAGACGGATGAAGAAGTCAGTTTGACAACTGGATGTGAGTTTTGGATCACTGTCACGTCAGTGGGAAGTCCTATCTATGTAACCGAAAGCGAGAAGAGACCGATGAAGAAGTCAGTTTGACAACTGGATGTGAGTTTTGGATCATTGTCACGTCGGAAGCGAGTATGTTGCTGTCATTGATGATGATGATGGCTATGCAACCGAAAGCGAGAAGAGACCGATGAAGAAGTCAGTTTGACAACTGGATGTGAGTTTTGGATCACTGTCACGTCAGTGGGAAGCGAGTCCTATCTACAAGCAGGTGTGGCTGGCCTCTTTATTGTCAGTGCTAAACGCTTTCAGATGATAGTCAGGGCTGAAAGATTGATATCCAGTTGTTTACGGTCTTACTGACCGAGTTGAGCGTATGGACTGTAGGTAACAGTCGCTAAAGAAAAGAAAAAGCTGGAAATGCCAGAGATTATTTCGTTCAATCCGCGCGACCGTCCCCCGGGAACCGGTGGCTATCATGGATCGCCGCCATTTTCAGTAAAGAAAGATGCTTCAACCGCTGGGCCGAGCACTTTGAACGACAATTCTCGTGACCACCTGCCGTAACTCGGGTCGCCGAACTGCAGTAGAACTTTGATTGGTGTACCTAGAACCATGTATGGCCTCGTTTTATGATTGCATGTGATCTCTTAAGCGCCGCCGAGCTCCTGGTCCGGATGACATTCCGCCCGCATTTTTACAGATGAGTATGAAGTCCTTGGTTAACGAATCTGTAGCTGAAACCGCTTTACTCCTGTGGACTAAACTGAAAGAGTGGGCATCATTTGAACCAAGAGCTCAGTGGTGTTCGAGGCCGTAAGGCATTCCAGGTTCCACATCTAGGGTTCCAGTGTTGTTTGAGAATCTGAGAAGTTTAGAATAAGAAAATGGGTACAACAGCGTCACTGATAGAATGACATTGCCATACCGGCGAGTAACTCTGTCTATTAATGTAGTTGGTTAACTTGGGCCTTTTTGTGTCTGATGCTGTACCTCTAGGTTAGGTGTTGCCCACCTTCCGGTACCTTGTGATCAGATCCTTCTTCGGTAAAAAGCATAACTTGACACCTGTTACACTTCTCATCCTTATCCCAACTTTCTGGAACAGTTGAATTTTGGAGGACAGTCTTACTTTTTAAGTCCGACTTACGCGCCTCTGGACCATGGAGTTCCAGAGAAAGGTCCAGGTATAGCCTACAGTCAGCTGTTAGTCTTGTGTTGTTCGTGGGCCGTAATCATATTAGTCTTGACCAGTTTTATTTCTTGAGAATCATTCCCGTCAATCTCCGTTGTTAAGTGGTGTTGTGCTAATGTCGCTTGCTAGCCTATAACATTTGCCGACTGTAGTCACTCAGCCGAAGTCGCTCTTAACACCCTTCCGTCTGTTCTCATCATTGTCAATTTTCGTAAATCCCATAACACCCCTTTTCCCCTCATCAGAGGCTAACTGGAAAATCCATGGAAGACGCTTGCATGGAGAGTATTTTATCTCAGTTAGATTCTGGCCTGGCAGTGGATTTCAACCATTCGTCCACTGTCGTTGAAGACCGTCAAAAGCATCCAAGAATTACGTTGTACAAAAATAGTGGACGCATCGCCGATCAACAGCGAAGATGGAGAGAGGAACTTGCCGCAGTGAACAGGAAAAAGCAGAGGGACGGAAAATTCGATACCAATCGTGGTCTACGTTCCCTTGAAGATGCTACGCAAGAAAATACGGAGGATGATTCCGCCCTACTTTGCAATCCTTGGGCCCAAAAACCAAAAAAATATCACGGGAAGAGTTGGAGGTCCTATTCTGCTCATCTCATGTTGGCCGAATGGTTGCTTTTCTTGCCACCAACGTTTCATGAGAACTACATGATGAAACTGTGTCCAAAAGGTCGCCATGTTTTTGTTTGGGCAGCGCAGGTGAGCCGCATCTAATTTCGGGTGCCTTGTGATTTATAATGATGCACCAAATTACGGACATTGCAGTGGCTTTCGTTCTGGCGTTACTGTATAACGATGGCGTTCTAAATAATGTTGAACCCGGTACGACGACAACAGGGACTAATAGTGGATCTGTTGTTACCTCGGGAGACGAAAAACTCATTTTTTTCTCGGAGTCGCCCATTTACATAATTATACTCTGGGTTGTTGCCTCCATAGTTTGATTAGCAAAGCTTCTCAGCCATCGTATATTCTCTACTAACTGACCCATCTTCGTCAAAATAAAATTTTCGATTATTAAGGACGAAGAAACCGAGACCGCCGATAATCGGAAAGGTTATTGAATCCATTTTTCCCTCTATCGACACCTAAATATAAGGAACTAAAGAATGTAAGTTGTGACTCACTCATGAGGTTGGTGAAAACTTTTCAACCATTATAAACGGGAGATTAGGTTGGATTCATTTGACTGCCGTCAACACAAAATGATTATGCGAACTTGGCGGAGTTATTTAAATAATGAACAATTTTAGTGTTTCGGACTTACCTACTCATATGTCGTCGTTCCCAAACCAGTTTTTGTTTTCGAGACAGTGAGCAGCCTCATGGAGCAGACCGTTTCTGATCATGCATCAATGTGGTGAGGCCGAGAATGGCTTCGAAGCAAAAATTTTTGACACCCATATTACAATCCAATCTAGCCGATGGCTGCNGCTCATCACTGAGGAATGCCGTCCATCACTCTCGCTTCATGTACAAGTGCTGTTATCCCGAAACACCAAAATGCCGGAATTCAGATAAGTCGACATGCTCGTATTTATTCCAGAAGTACTGACCCGGACAGAGAGATCTTTAGTTACCCTTTCCGCTATTCCTGTTTTTATGAGAACTAGAGTACTCAATACCTTATTCATAGGTGGTGATTGCGAAATACTTGGACGGTTGACTTCTGCAAATTAAATATTTCTTGCAGACCCACTAATGTTTGCTTTTCTGCTGAGCGCATTCTTTATGCATAATTAATAAAAACTTAGCTGTCCGAATGTCAGAGGTTTTGGCGGGTACGTGACTCATGTGCGCTATTCATCTGTTATTTCGGGGGACACATCACCAAACTACAATGTTCCTGGAATCGATTCTTTCGTCCTGATGGTGTGTGAAACTAGGCTAAACGATATAACTAAGCAAACAAAAAAATAAATGCGTGAATACTGTACGGACAAGTGAACACTGGCTACAGGTCGACAAACTTTCATGCATTTAGCGAATATACACTCATTTGCAAACTAATTTGGTCCTTTCGAGAGACTCACCTGGAACCCAGCTGAATCTCCCTTTTATGATGTCCTCAGGCAACTGAATGTGCTGCACCAGGCCGCCTCATGTTTCAGTCGCTACGATATTTGAAATATCGCGATGCATGTATATCTTTGTAATGGGGATGTCGATGGATTTTCAGCAACCTTATGAGTAGTACACTTCGAAGATATACACGTATCGCAGTATTTCAAATATCGTAGCGACTAAAACATGAGGCGGCCTGGTGCAGCACATTCAGTTGCCTGAGAACATCATAAACGAGAGTTTCAGCTGGGTTCCAGGTGAGTCTCTCGAAAGGACCAAATTAGTTTGCAAATGAGTGTATATTCGCTAAATGCATGAAAGTTTGTCGACCTGTAGCCAGTGTTCACTTGTCCGTACAGTATATGTTTGAGGTATTTTCTAAGTGCTTGAGCGGGCATCAATTATTTTGGCTGATATAGAAAGAACCTCAGTACATACATAGGTGCTTGATGACGCACCACTTTTAGAATTTGCCACGTTGTCTATCTCAGTCAAGTGGACGATGTCTATGCTTGTAGTAAACCGTATTGACGCAGTTTTCAGTCGAAACGAGTTGTGTTCCTCTATGAACTTGCATAACTTTCGTGTCCAAAGTCCTGCGTATTTTGCCGTTTTTTATCCACCTCACGGCGACGATCTGCGAGGATGAGCTGATTCCCGAATCCATTCCACCTATGGCAGGCGATGTACAGCCAGCGTAGTTCCAGCCCATTTTTATTCCACTACTGATGTCTGCAAGTGTGCCCAATAACAAGATATTGTCAGGTATTTCAGTCCTTACTCGGTCGCCAGAATTTTATCTGCTGGTGTCCGAACAAGGAGAGGGGATAGTGCTTCTAGACGTTAGTGAGTATCTTGGCAAGTTACTTTTAGTTTCGAGCTACCAAAAATTTGGAGGAATCTATCCTCAAACAATCAATCAGATAGGAGTAAGATTTTTGGCATTTTGGAGCGAACGATGCATTTCAGAACATCAGACTCCTAGCCTGTATTATTCTGAGACTCCACAAACAAGTCATTCACCTATTCCTGTCCTTGGTTTGTTCATATCCCACCTCGCTTCCCAGATAGATGAGTGGTGGACATCCTAAAGCCAGTGTATCTATTGAAATACCTCATATCCGTGAATGCTATCAATAAACTCAGTGGAGCTAAGAGACACATAGTCTCATTAGGCGTGTCTTCATTGTTCACTGAAGTCCCATTTGTAGCTTTTGTGGTCGCATAAAGGTGGGCAGTGTAGACCGAATCTGTGAGCTGATAGCACCGTTATTGTGTGAAATCTTGATGTGCAATTAGAACTGAGCAAAAGGCTGCGTCGACGGGCTGATGATACTGCAGTCAGGTTCCCTACTAGACATCCAAGGAAGCCACTGGCTCTATCCTATTTTAGAAGTGATGTGAATACTTTTAACACTGGTTTTAGAATGTTTCGTCAAATGCGTGTTTACATACTAGAACCCGTTCAGTATCATTGTCTGACGACAGTGAAATTATTTGTAGGTCTGTGCACCTAGGAAGTGAGTTTATGAATTTAGACTTATACTCTGATCGCATGACTGTCGGCCATAGGCCAGTCGATTGTGGCGCAACAGTTTTTCACGCTTTTGCTCACTGCATTTACTTGGTCCCCGTTTTGTTTGCATCGCGCCCGTAGGTTTTAGTTTTACATTGCAGGGGTCGGAAAATGATCATATTCTCTAAGCTGTGTTCTAAAGTTGTTATTTTCTTTCGACGAGATGCTGTATCCATCACACATTTCTCTGATTCGCCTTGAATGATATTTGTCGCCCGAGTTGTCAAGTTGATTTGTAGGCAAAGTTAGATCTGAGGCGATCGTGAAACATCGCTTTTCGGGTAAAAAATGACAACTTAGTTCGGCATCCAAGTTTGAGCGAATTACAATTTTGTGAGAATTCCAAACTTAGGAGTGCGTCTCCGCAAATGCGTCCTAGCTGCTCAGTACTCTCATCACCCTACGTTACCTGAATGCATTTTAGAATTGCACCCAACTGTCCCCGGAAATGATTTTTTTTCAATGCGTGCACTACTCGTCGATAATAAGTAGCTGGCTATCCTTATCGCTTTTAGGCTGTGTAATTACTGAGATTCAGCAGTGAGACCCAGTGAAATAATCAATTAAACCCGTTCGATTCCGCATCTGGAATCAGATGTCTCACCAGCGCGTAATCACGACTTATGATATGGGGGTGCATGCTGAGAGATTATAGTAAGGAAAAAAAGCAGACCCCTTCAGTGCTCAGTCAGACGATCCTCTCAAAGAAACTACAACTTACTGTGGCTTGTGTGTCTCCGTGGCCCATTGAACAACACTACGGAGTGTCCGTTCGATACTCAGCGATTATGTTATTTCAGGTAGGTCGATGGGTAGAGGTCTGGTTTCTTCGTTCTGCAAGTTGTAGGTTGAAACATTTGTGGCGGTTTGTTCTTTAGAAAAGTGCAAGGCGCTAGTATTTCCCGCCAGGTGCCGCTGCCTTGTGGTCAGGATTTTTGGCCAAAGGCTTTGGTTTATGGCCCTGATCGTCCTTCTACTTAGGTGCGGGTGCCCTCTCAGTAAATCAGCTAGCGTACAAACATGAAGCTCAACAAAATACTCGTATCATGTCATGGCAGCCGACCCGTGATGTCATCAGCTGGGTCGCCTTTAGTGCTGCACACAACGGGACGGGTAAGCGAAAACAGGCTGTCGCTGACTTCCCCTTTTTGACACTTTTTTCTTCATCATCTCCCTATCCCGTTAACAGTGCTCTACTTGCAGGCCCGTCCGTATGGCTGACGACCCCATTCGTTGTACACTGGTCTTCACTGTGACAACTACGGGTCAGTCGGCACTGACAGTCTCAGGTTCCTCGAAACCTTCCAGTCGCATTGTTCAAATATTGAAACAAAGTCCTCATCCGGCGTTTGTGTCATCTATTTGCCTCCATTCAGAAGAGGAAACTGTCCTAGACAACTGGGCAAATTCTGTAATAGTTCCCGTTTTCAAAATAGGTCCATAGTGAGTGCAGTGATAACTGGATAGGGGTCAGTTTGACAACAATGCTAACGAGACTTGATGTCACCTACTTTATGGTAACCATTGAAACACTGACTCGAGAGCAGTAAACGGGATTCCGGTCTTGTAAGGACTGACCACACCTTCACACTCCGTCAGGTTTAGTCAAAACGCCTACGTATGTAGCCCACAGGGCGTGTTTTTGAAAAGACAGATCAAATTTCTCCCGTTCTTTGGCACATGCTTTGCAACCACTAAGTGTAAATTAATGCTCTTGGACATACAGTCATTGTGCATACCATCTGCAATCCAAGGAGTGACACTTGATATTACAGGGATCTCTGCGAATCTTGTAGTCTATATGAGTTTTGATTGTAGTATGACTCAGATCGCATCTGCTAATTTGAGATATCAATGGCAGCAAAGTGGCATATCCCAGGATCTCACGAGACGTGTGTATCATGCCACAGTATGGGCTGTTTTGTTGTATGGCTGAGACGTGGCCTGTTTGAGCAGCGAAATCGGGACGTCTTTAGGTCTTCGACAGCTGTTGCCTCGGAACCATAGGTCGTGCAAGGCGGTGTCAGCCAATCCGCAACGAGACAGCTAGAAAGCTATTGATCATAGTGATGACGCTAATGGCACTGACGATGATACAGTCAGATAATGTGAATGTAAATTACGGATATCGGATTACGGCATCTCTAGAGATGCGTAGGTAGGGTGTGATCTCACGTCTTTTATTTGGTTGCAGGTTCCGCTGACATGACATTTATTTACCGTGGCCTGTCTCTTGCCAATCAAGCAGAATTCTTTTGATTTACTCCACCGTTTAATGGCGACAGAAGGCGTCGCCCTTCGCTGTGATCTGTAATTCGACCTGCAAAGTTTATGGATGGAGCGGTTAGATTCTTATACGTACAGAGGAACTCTGTAGTAACCAAAAAGATCCTGCTCGTGACCATTTTAGAATGAGTTCCCAATTTTTCGGGTCGAATGTGTCTCACTGAACTCATAGTATATAATATGTAGGTCCTAGCGCCGGGTTATCACTCGCTTCACAGTTTATCCCACGCGTAAAGACCACTGCGGACCATGTGCAACCGTTGTGTGTAAGTAATATGCTTCGTCCATTACGCTGGAACTCAGAACTTTTACGTGAACGCTATCATGGCGTGCATTCTTTAGACAGAAATTCAGCTAACAGTCAAACTTCTTGTGCTATAAGAGGCAGATTATTCTGCTCAAAAGTGTCTGTTCATGAGGGCTTGTGTTTTGCACGTTTGATTCACAAGTAGCGTACTGTGTAGGTTGTAAATAGCTTCTCACTGAACCGCGTTTTTTTTTAACATACTGCTAACCACCAAATTTCCTCTTTTCAGGGCTCTACTCGGATTATATCAAGAACTGGATGGGTACTGAAGAAAACGGTCTCGCGACTCCCAGGTGGAGGGCTGGGACAAAGCGAACATCAGAATGCGACCTACTGCACGATGCTTGACTGCATTCTCTTGAACCTAACGGCACCATCTGGAGACAACTCCATGCAGATCTGTGACGGGGATAATGCTTCGACCGATTTACCGTTGGAATTCAAGGTTTTAGATCTAATACGGTATCGTGGCACTTGCTACGCCAGCTTGCCAGTAAGTTTTACTGTCTTTGACTTTCGAGTTCTTCTGTCATTGTAACTTGCTTTCGTGTATTTTTTCTTACTTATTAATATACCGATTCATCATCGACCTTCTGCTAGCAGGTTCTTGCAGATGCCACTGGCATTTCTGCACCGTGGATCTGCCGTAAGATGTGCATAACCATCTTAGCCTGAACAATGTTGGCAAATGATCTCCATCAATGGACGTCACAAATGTTCGAGCTGGCCCCAATCTCAAATCAGCCACAAATTTCCTGTAATCACCCTCTTGAGCGGTACGAGGATAAAATTACTCTGCTGATTGTTTTCATGTCTTATCACCTGGACGTCCATTGTGCCATTTTTATGCTCCCTTTGTATTTAGAGTGTTGGAAATAATTCAAGATAAAAGGGGCGTGAATCTGCTTACCGGAAGGTGAGAAAGATAAAAATCATTCAGTTATGATACCCTTTTGGCGCCTAACTGCCGTGTCACTTGATGAAAGCTCGTTCGAAGTTATATACCGCGCCCCATCTAGAGGTTGAAAGGTCTCATGAGCATTAATTTAACACGAAGTTCCAAAATTTACTTGGCTTGCTCAACGGATGTGTTTGAATTTGCAACCATAAAAGCATCTGTTGCCCCATGGTTCGAGCCCAAGCGCATAGTGCCGCCTAACTCCAATTCAAGGTGGTACAAATGTCCATTTGTTTATATTTTGTGGATAGTTAAAGCTCTCTGAAGACAACTATTTGTGTAAACAACCGAACTTCGCACACTTTGCGTAACATAGTGCAGTCCCCATATGCCTTATACGATCGTTCTCCTACGGTGAAGAAGGGGTTTTGTGTTCTCTAACCTTTTGTGAATTAATTGTTTTTCAGTTTCGCGAACGCTGCTGTTGGATGGAACAGTACCTACATAGCCAGATAGAGGAGTCTCAAGAGGATGATCCGGTGGGTTTTCTCTACGGATTGACCACTGTTTTCATTATTTTCTCATCTAAAAACACAATTGCGTCGAAGGATGGTAACGCACTTTAGACTGGCTCAAGACGAAGTCAAGTGCACGCTCGTACAGTAGTCTTTTTCGAGCGAGGATGGGTATCCTTACTTATAGTTTTATCAAGGTAGTATTATTTAAGGGACACTTGTTGACTTATTCTACTAATTCAGCTACGCGTGTTGGCAGTCTTCAAACTAGTCATCCTGGCTTCTCTACCAGAAGTAGCATTTGCGGGTGTAGGGGATTTGGGTCCATATGAAACGGCTTTCAATTCCGTATAAAACAGGAATAATAGCTGATTGCCAGTGATCTCAAAGTTTTGGACGGAGAAAGGACGGGAAGGTTTGTGTTGCGGTCAACGAGCAGAGAACCGATGCAGGCTGTGGGTTGCACAACCATCACTAAGCCAATTAATGTTGAACTACACGAGGGACTTCAGACAGAATTTCTATGAGAATTGCGTACTTCCGTTACTTCAAAAGTGCTTGTGAGAGTAATGTTTTCTTTCTATCCGGCTGCCTGTCTGTCAACCCCTCCCTCTAAGTTCAAGACAGCTCGGTGCCTAGGTCGTGAACTTTCTGGCCACAAAACTTATCGTTCGAACTCAACTTCAGCATCTCGGCTGCTCCTGCCTATGCTTAGGTAACCTGGAAGTATCCCAGCCTTCGTACTTCCCTTGGGTTGCACGGAGGTCAGGCACCTAAAAAGTGGTACACATGAACGCTTTTTCCTGTCTATCCGTCTCTCTCTCGCTCCCTCTTTCTCTCTCTCTCTCTCTCTCTCTCTCTCTATATATAAGTATTTGCCACTAGAGGTTGGTGGTTCCTCTGTTAGTAGCCGGTCTACTTTGTTTAGAGCAGCCTGATTAAATCGGTCTTTTGTGTCTAGGATACTTGAGTAAATCGGTTTCATGCCTGAAATAAACCGCCGATCTTGTCGGACGCCTGGAGCTGTTATCTGCTCATACTCCCTCACTTTTCGATTTCGACATTTTCGAGCTAACCCTCATCATCACATCGTTCTTTCAACTACGACTGGTGTCATGAGTGGCAGTTCTCAGCAGTTTGCGCGTGGTGTGTGGATCCTAAAGAAATTCAGTCTGCCGGAAGTATTCCGTTTTTTCACTCCTGTTCTGGAATATTCACCGCAGATTGTCTGTAGGGTACCCACAATTGCGTGTAACCACTCATGTGTTTCTATGTCCACTCGTAATGGATGAATAATATTAGGACCTTGCTGATTCGATGCTATGCCGCAGTAACCTATCTACTAACCTCTTGGAACTTCAAAACACTTGAGGTGCGGAAACAGGTAGCCCTATAGGTGTTTGGAATCAAAAGCGTCACGATGAGAGAAGTTTTTTCAACAAACTGTGCACAGCAACCAATGCTCGTCATTTGCATCAGGCAGTCGAATGTGTAGGTGTTAGGTGATACCACTGTGCATACGCGCGGTAGCGACACCGTACATACCAGTGTGTGTGACAGCAAACATCTAACGGTGTCTCGGTACGCTAAGTTTGGACGTCAAACGGTGAAAAAAATCTAAGACAAGTGAGTAAACTTCAGCTGGTAGTGTTCAAATTCTTATTCGGAAGGTTGTGGGTACAAGCCTTTCTCGAGGTACACACTGATGAGAATTCCAAACAAGCGTGAGATCACGTTTCAGCATAGATTCACTTTGCCTGCACGATGTTGTTACCAAGGCTTGGTGTGACTGTCGATTTCTCCCCCATCCCTATAAGTTATGGCCCTGTGCTTGCTTCTCCGTTTAGTATTTCGTCTCAGTTTCTCTTTTCTAATTCGCAGGTTCGTTTCGAAGTCATCCCAGCCTATTCTTGCGACTTGGAATCAATGAATGCCGTGTTATCGGTGAAGCCAAAATATGAGGTACCTGTCTGTGAGTTTTTTCCCGTTATCCATGCGTTTCTGCCGTTTGAGAAGGAAACTCTGATAGTCACATCTCTGATTAGTCAGTCACACTACGGACGACGTTGCCTGCCCCTATTTGGGTTTCTACCAGTATTCTACGGGGTATTTTGACCGAACTGCTCTCAACGCCAAAACAAACCTATTGCGGCCTGTACCCGTGTAGCCGCGTCTCGTACGTTGTCAGAATTATCTAGTTGTAGAGCATATTTAGATTTCCTCGTGAACAAGTCAACCCGTGCCGAGGTTTCGAAGCACTAAGTAGCTGCTTTATCCTTGTCTGAAATCATCATCAAAGCGCATGAAAACAGGTTTGTGTGATTCACACATGCTTCTACCAACTTTCAGCGAACATGTTGATCGTCCTCTTCGGTTTTTCAATTGTTTCTCAATAGTCGCGTAAACGTCGTATATTCTCCGTCATTCGATTCACTATTTCATGCACTATTCTGAGGTAGAATCCTTTTACGATATCTCTCCACCCTCTTAGGACATCACTTTATTTTGCCTTGATAAAATTTGCTAGATGATAGATTCCTGTTGACTTGTAAAAATCCAGAGAAAGACGACTTGATGCGATGTGCTGAGGAGTTTATGATAATTTGGGCCTCATTCCGCAGTTTGTACATCCCTTAGGTTATCCCTGGATTTTCATCAGGGCACTTTAAGATTCTTAGCGTAAACTTTTCTGGATGGAAGGCATGGCGATACAGAGTATGTGATGCAGCGTGACGTTCTGATGACTACGGGTCATCTTTGGCAGAGTTACTCAACCGTGAAATGATCAAAGGGATAGAGAAGACGAATTGGACAGGATCACACACCGTCCCCGAGTCGCCACTGATTCGAAGATTCCTCGTATAAGCCGGACAATTTCTTTGAAACGGTGGAACATCCTAACATAGGGGATTGCAGTCATTGGCCGTTTCTCACTTCTTCAATTCATTCACCAGAGACCCTGTCTCAGTTGTTCTGTTATGGATATATTGCACTGTAAGAACATGATCAACATGAGTGTTAGCTGGAACACACAAGTATCGTGATAGAACACGCACGGACTAAATCAGACTGATTGCTTTTGTTTTTACATCCCAGCTCTTAACCAGGTTTATAAGGGCGAATTAAGATTTTCCAGTGCACTGTCCCCCAGCAACAACTCACAAGAGAATCAGTGCAAAGTATTAGGAAATTCCCAGCCTCCTTTGGACTCCCGGCTAATCTTCCTAGGAGAATGCACTTGTATCAAATGATCATCTAAACTGTTTCAATGGATATGACGCTTCGGTTAGACCTTTGTAACTCACCCAGTTTAGTTCGAAATTGGTTTTCTCGACTTTCTGAAAAGTCTGATTCTATACATGCAGTCCAAGCTTCATCTCAGTCGGTTGAACTGCTTTTTTTGCTTGAAGTTGTTCTATAGTTGTACTGTTCAATTTCTGCTTAGAAGTGCATCTAAACTAATCTCATTGTTTGACATGTCAACAGCTATTTGTATTTCTGCGAAATTCATTCATCAACGGACCAGTTTTATCGGAACAATTAGCTGGGTTGTCCCCAGGCGTCGTGCAGTTCAGCGCCTCGTTCCCGCTGGCATGCCTAGATCCACGTTTGTTGCCCCAAACGAATTTTGGCATTTCTAACCGGATATAGCCGAGGGACCTTTGAAACTAGTCAGCTTGTTTTCAACTTGCCCGTTGTTCTATTGCAAAAGGTTTGGTCAAGTCACAATATCTTGATGGAATGTGGCTTAGTTAAAGCTGCTTTCATTCCTAACATTTTTTATCAGGAGCCAAATGATTGGTTTTGACAAAACACGTTGAAGAACAATGGTGCTACTGAATGCCACGCTTCCGGTGTTTTTACTCCCAACAATTGGGATAGTGTACTCGAAAGAGCTTGTTTACATGACCGGACTGAGGCCCAATTTCTCTCCATCCGTCCGAGGAATTTGACACGAATAAGCAAATGTTCTGTTTGAGCTCTCGATGCACTTTCGGAATCAGTATGTGCTCCTCTCGCTACGTTCAGGAGCCCTCCTCAGTAAGGTCACATGAAGCAGATAGGGAGTCCCAGTGTTAAGAATAAATGGTCCGTAATGCGTGCATAGACAATTACATTATTCAGTGCCGTAATATTTTGGACTGATAAAGCGGAGAGAATTCGATTACCTGGACCACCCAGAGGATGTTTCTCAAGTACCGTCTGCCGAACGTAAAGTCCGATTCACACAGTCCGGAACACTTCGGACTGCCATAGTTTCGTCGACAGGATATACTGAATTTAAATTAAGTTAACTCTCACGCAAGGCGGTGATTATCATCTAAAACCGTGCATCATTTAGTGCATGGCCTGACCAACCCTTACGCACCACCCCATATTCACCAAAACCACATAAGCCGCGTGCATCTCTTGAATTCCGATTGGTAGGTTAGATTTCTTATCGACTGAAAACGGGTCCTGAGGCTGCTGCTAACAAAGATGTTTGTGTAACGCACTACTCATAAGGTTGCTGAAAACTCCTCGATGTCTGTGTTTCGAATACACTTTGGCTCTCCGTTTTCCTTCTGACATCAGTGGTACGTTAGTACAGCGTTTCTGGCGGGAGATGAGTAAGGTTCATTAGGAGGGAGTGGTGATGAGCGATAGAGACTTGTTCACCATCGCTATCAATTTTCACGTTTGTTTCGAAATGACGTGCGCGCATCATTCAGCCAGTCGTTAATGTGCCATCCCACAACACACGATTCACGCGAATCCTCTAAGTGTACCTGTAGGTTGAGTTTTTAGTAAGCCAGTGCATTACTGTTGAGATCATCTTTTAGCCATGCTCCCCTCACAGTCAGCGTGGATGCGTTGGCTAGACTTGGTCTTGAAGCTGCGGGATTGAAATGTATCAACAACGGTGAACCAGGTTTGTGTCGCGTTGACAGAACATCATTTTGAAGAAAGCTTCGAGCCTAAACTGTGGTTTCAAGGTCGTATTCGAACTTTTGCTTGTGAAAAGTGCGGTCACTATCCTGAGTTGTGCAAAAGTCGAAGTTCAGTTATTGTGTTTATGACCTATCAGAGGGGGCTTTCAGTTCCATCAACGTGATCATTTCGCGATTTTCAAAGAGACTGCACATTTTGGAAATTGTACATTCCAGACTTCGTTCAAGTGACTATTAACCTGACACGTACGAATTATGTTTACGACACTAGCTATTTTCGCTTTCAGGCAAGCACGAAGAGTGGGAATAGTAGGCTTATCCTTTTTTTAAGGGATCGTACACGAAATCGAGCCTGACTGCCGGCACTATTGTATTCTAAAGAGGCTAGCTATTTTCCTAAGGTTTCTATCTTGTGAGGAACGGTGTGCGTTTCGTTTCCTCGTGTAATTCGCGTTTTTTTAAGTTGTTTTGTTCACGTAAAATGAAGGTGTAGCGGCATCATGTATAGGGAGCTGAATAGGCAGTGAGCCTAAAAGTCTGAGTATCACCAGTGAGATTCACTTGGCATTGTGTGTATAACATGTTTGTCCATACTTCGTGCTACCCTGTCTGCCAACCAATGAGATGTACACTCAGACACGCTCTCCAAACGGCATTCTAGTGACTAGGTGGCTTAGCACGCCTCACTGAAGCCAGCAGGTGACCTGTCTAGTCAGCTTCCTGAGAGAACGTACGTCTATTGTGGGCTATGTTAACTTTGTTCTTGATGAGTCCCTGTGAACGGCTGGCTAACCGAATCCCCTTTCTGGAGCTATCACGGGGCGATCGACTTCACCAAACCAAAACTGCCCCCCAATGGGATTCAAAAACGTTCTGAAGAGCGTGGGACGTTGTTTGGTTGCTCTGAAAATTTGCGGCTTCGATGTGACCAAACCCCCAAAAAGCACAGATTCACGGGAACTTTCGTCCCCATTGAGACTGGTCGGGTTTCTGTAGGCAATCGGCTACGTAACCCTTTGGTTAACAGTTTCAAGCTGTTTCCTCTGGACCACCTCTGCGTCCACTCATCAGCAATTCAGCTGATGAATTTGCTTTTGGGTGCTATCCTTGGTCTAACTACCTCCTGATTGCTTTTCAGACACCCCCACTGATTACTGTGAGTTTTCAGAGTTTCCTCCGGTTGATCGTTGGTCCTCTCGAAGAACCTAAAGCCATATTTTACCATTTTCGCCTGTTACTCTCCAACGTAATAGGGCAGAACTCGTTACGTACCAAAGTGTTACTCATCTGGTAATTAACTTCACTTAGACGCGGCATTTCTTGACAACGCACGAGATACTGTGCTCGTCGGTGGCAAGCAGACAAAGAATGATGTAAATATGTCGGAGCCAATTTGATATGTTTTGAAGGTACTTAATACAGCCATCATGTTTCTCCTCCATCAGTATGTCGTGTTTTTCTCTTCATCCCCCGAAGGTTGATGGCATTCTGTTCTACCATGAAGTTGTCACCTACGAACCTGGAGCAACGCCACTTGTGGGTTGGCTCAAGCCATACATGCTTAGCGAATGGTTCCCTGAAGTAACCCTCCATCCAGATCATATGGCTGATATTCCAGCTGACTACACAGACTACCGGAACGAAGTTCGTGCACAAGAGGAGCGAGCGCGGTGTAAACTCAAGTCACCGAATAAACAAGTCAACTGTGATTCTGTGGGAGAGCATTCAATTGTTCACTGACGGACGTCTTCACACCACCTCTCATCCATTGCCATTTTTATATTTTTTCACACCTCACTTCTATGTATCACGGACGCAGACACCGGATTCTTTCAATGTATAAATCTTCCTGAGATGCAGGTATTCTTGATTTTGTTGGTGTGCGGATAAGTGAATACGGTCGGATATCCATTTAGTTAGGATGCTTCCCGATCACGTGGAGTCCAAGTGTGATGATGAGAAGCTAGTGCACCCAGAAGTCAAACGAAACCATGAAAACCAGCTCCTCAAATGTCTGCAGGACGGCACGGTGTCGGAGGTAAACGGCCACTTGTAGAAAATCTCCAAAGCGCTACTCAAACCCGGACTACCTGTTTGCGGTATAATCCAGCCAACCTCATCCAAGCATTGGATCTCTGATAGGAACGTGTCTTTGCTGAAGAGTCGGCGACAGATTCTCCGTGGCCGCCACAACTCCACCCGGCGTATCATCCGACGCCAGATGAAACTGAGTGTCCGCGCAGACCGAGAAGCTTAATGGACCCGGAAGGCCGAAGAAAAGGAAGGTGCGAAGAATGCTGGAAACGTGCGCAAACTGTTCCACTTGATTCGTTCGACCGTTCCTCGAAAACCTCTTGTCAACGAAATAATCAGAGACCAAAATGGCTCCCTGACATGGAGCAAAGTAGAACGTTTGGACCGCTAGACACAGTACTTCGAAAAGCAATTCAGCTGGCTAACTGCAATCCAGAATCATGGCGTTCAACACAAAGGCAGACTGTAAATATGTAGCCACCTTCAGTCTCAGAAGTGTCCGAATGCATTTCTCTACTCAAGTGTCATCGTGTTGCTGGTCCTGACGACCTTCCACCTGCTCTTTTCAAGGATGATGGTGGATTCCTCAGTCAGTGCCTGTCTAGCCTATTTGGGTTTACCTGGGAGGAGACCGTCCCAGACAACTGGGGTACTCGCAGTGGATGTAACAACGACGGTGTTAGTTTGACGTCTGTTGTGACAAGGCTTCTGGTGTCACTGATTCTTCGTCGTCTTATGGTGGCACTCGAAGTCTTGACTTGTGAGAATCAAGTGGGATTCCGACCGGGTAGGGGCTGCGTTGACCACATCTTCACAGATCGTCAGGTGTTAGAGCAACGCCAGATGTGCATACGACCCACAATCCTGATATTCCTTGACTTTAAGGGTGCGTTTGATCCTGTTGATCGATCAGTACTGTTAACTACAGTTGCTCAACAAGGTATGCCCCAAAAGTTTGTAAACATGATCTGACTCCCGTTTTCGCATACTTCTGGACGGATGAGAGTGTACGGTGAGTTCTCTAAAAGCTTCCCTACAAAAAGTATCAGACAAGGATGTCCGCTATGAACATTATTGTTCAGCTTCGTCATTGATAAAAACACAGTCATCAAGCGTAGTACAAACCTATGGTACTCGGCTCCTGCTAAGTATGGAGAACGATCCCTACGCGGAGTTCGGCACAATCAGTCGTGACGTACGCAAGACAGCTGATTTGGTGCCGCAGTGGAACACACTGCTGATAAGATGGAGGTAGTATCCGTCATTCCGAAATTAGTATGAGTATGCAGTGTAGAAGGAAGGTAAATCAAGTACTCGAATAAAGTAACTGGAAGCACTCGTTTTCTCTGCGGTGAACTCACTTTGGAGTGATTACAAATTAGCAAGCCACGAATTATCGTTAGTCCGGCCGCTACTGACCGAACTAATCAATACAAAGTGGAAAAATCGAATATCCTTCCCGATATGCGATGGTCCTTTTTTAGCCAGGCGGAAAATGAACCGACGTTAAAAGTGAAAACAAGGATGCACTCGATGGATGACCTTAAACCGACTGGAATACGCACAGTCAACTAGGCACCTGGTACGTGTGTGCACTTGCCGAACGGGGTCGTATTCATTATGCAGTTCAGCGAACAGTTATTTTTGACAGCCTTCTATGAAAATACGATAGCTAAATAGCCAGCCAAAGGGTCTACGCGAAAAGGATCAATATTGGCAGCAGTGTTATGTGATTATTGCGTCTTGCTGGCCGTTGGACGCTACACAAATACGAGATAAATCGCGTCTGCCGTACACACCAAAAGGATGGGTATGGGCGTCATCTAACGATTTTATTCGTAGAATAGGTTGACTTGGGGCATTGCTTTGACTAGGTGGCTCGTAGTTCCGCCTTAGCAAACTGTCCGTCCTTAGTAAACATAAGCACTCCTGTCTATGAAGCTGAAAACCGCGGCATAATGCAACTGGTGACAGTGAAAACTTGCTCTGATAGTCACCGATTAGCAGATGGAGTTGAAACAACACAAACGCCTACTTTCTCTTGCATTAGAATGGGGAATTCAGGTAACTGGAAACAGTAATATTAAGTCCTTCAAATTATCAACTACCGTCACTGAGATTATCATGGACAGAAGTACGTGTTGTACGCACCCTTCTCAAAAATAGCTTCAGGATTTGACTCAAGTCACACTTGGATCCTTCCGGTGCTCACGATGTGAATTAAACACCTCCCACCTATTCAAAGCGAAGGGTCCACGTGTTATTGCTTCCGGTAGTGGCGGAGAACTTAGGGCTGAGGGGTCACCGCAATCCATATCAGGCGGCACTGTGGAGTGTGAAAAATGTTTCGCCGCAGTGTAGTTTTTCGTACAGTGAACATATTACATTAGTCTTTAACCACGAACATCTGCTTCACCCATAGCTCGTAAGCATATACCTGAGGCAACACAAATATTTATATTTTTGAGTGGTTCGAAAATACGCGTTGTCCTGTCCCCGTCCTAAAAATTAGCTACCATACCAAAGTTGTGAAGAGTTTTCATTCTGTGTACGGTGGGGATTGATCATCATCATCATCATTGTCAGCTGTAATAACCGCGTACTCGTCGTACAGTGGTTCTAGCTGCCGCAGTTTCGTTCACCGATGTTTTGGGGGGGGATAGGTGCAGTCGGCTGTCAAGTGAGGTGGGTTGGAAAGGAGATATGGCATTGAAGGCAATAGCTTGGATGCACGAGCGCCATTGAGGGCGCGAGTGGGCCATATCTGACAATGTCTCCAGCCATTGATGTGGCCCGTCTCGGGGTCCCCAACCCGGAAGACGGCAGTGACCAGCGCAGCTGAGTTTGCTGGTAATTGCTTTCATACTTCGCTGGTGGAGGATTAAGATCGTTTCCGACTGGTATGTGAGTGCTGTTCCGAATTTCTAACAAGCCTTCGACTAGATGGCACAGTTGGCCAGTTTACCCGATGAGAACCCAATAAACTTTATTCAAAGAGAACGTCTTCTCGAAACCAACAGATGTCAGATTAAGTGAAGGGTTTGAGTAGCGCTACTTATTCCGCCGAGCAAGTCGCACGCTTCCTCGACTTTAAAGCAGATTTGCTGTCCGAAAGATCTCTGATCAGAGTGGGGTATCTTCGAATTTCGTAAACACTTCTGATGCCTTTTATTCCCATGTTTTTGTTCGGGTTAGGTTCCGTCCAGAAGCTTTCTTACGAACTGGTGGAGTTCATCAAGACTATCCCCTCTGCTTTTTTGTTCATTTTTGCCTTCGACATTGCCGTGGGGTGCACACACCAATAGACCATGACAGGTATTGATGGACTTCGATTATGCGGATGCCATCGTTTTTGTTTGACGGTTATTTGCGCACGCGAATTACCTTGGACATTTGTAGTGCACCAGCAAAGCGCAGCCCTACTCCAAGATCCCCCACCATTTTGAGCTTCTCTGGAACTTCAGAATGAGCTTGGGTTTATTGGCCGCTCCACGAATCCCGGCAGCTGCATGAGCCTTGAGTGTACTGTAACAGATGAAGTCAAGGGCGCATAATCAAGGTGCGAGCGGCTTTCTCCAATATGCGTCATTCATGGCGTTAGGAACGGATTTCGCTAGAGCTGAAGGGTTATGTATTAAGAACAAGAGAAGTCTTACTCGGTGGTTGAGAGATCCAAGGGTCTGACCACTATTGTTTCCATAGAACACCATGAATTAGGTGGCCTCAGCGAATCCGCAACGAAGTGATGTGGGCCGGTAATTTCTAACGGATCCGAACCGATAGGACAACAGAATAAACTTGCCAGGTTGAAGTATATAATACGTACATCCAAACACTGTATGCACAAGAGTTGTTCGCCGCTCCAAGCCATCGTCGGCGGAAAGTTCACACGGGACAGGCGATGATATGGTAACCTGAAGCGAGAGGCCACTGTCAGGCTGCACACTGAGATTTTCAGGCCTCCCTAGGTAGGGCTCACGTGATCCTGTTTGCAGGTGGTTGGAAAACTCACAAGGTATGGCACGCAACCGATTTGTGGCACCATTACTGTGATTTTCTAGCCGAATCGCCCAACTAAAGTTCAACTTCTGTTGTGCGCTAGGGTTATGCCGTGTTGACTTCACAAAGGATGCGGGGTCAATCCCGTTCGTGGCGCCTGACTTCGAAATGATGCTGATGTTTCCAGTGCTGTTCAGTGGTGTAGGCTCCCTATTCTAGATGATCTTCCTTAAGGACATGACTTATTTGCACTAAGTCCCTATCATTCCAATCCCTTGCTATCATGATAGTTTGACAGTTATGCACTAGTTTGTATTACTGCTGTAGCGCAGTTTACAATGGTTACAAGTGATTGATGACACCATCGATGAATACACTGAGGACATTGTACCTAGAAATGTGGAGTCCAAACTACCGGTACCGAAATCTCTTCAAGAGGGGTGCCCGTAGAGGTCCCCATCAAACATGATTGGGTGTGAAATCCCCCCTAGCGAAGACAAGTCACTCTATGAAAAAACAGTCCTCAGCGGAACTACTGCATTGTAAAGGTGTACCATTGAAATATCAATGGGTGACAAACGAAACCCCAACGGGCTATCCATATCCCCGATAGGTGACCGGTAAAGTGCGACTACCAGACTACTCGAAAACTATTAGAAAACCTACTCAATCGACCCAATCAATTCAAAAATATCACCAGAAACGAAAGTCGCTGCTTTCTGCCGGAATCCTCATGGGGACGGCGCGCAGAATTTAGCAAAACTATCGGTTGTAGCATCACGTGGCGAGATTACGGTCCCAGCTGACCGAACAACGGTAGAACAAGACTTTTTCAGGAAACGAACGTGCAGCTTGGTTGTTGGTCTGTTAGTCTAGCTTGGTAGTCGGATTGCGAACAGACCATTGACCAAGTAGCGTACCCGAGCTACCTATAGTCCACAACATTGACAGATGTGTAGGGTCCAGAAAGCCCAGTAGAACCAGAATTACGACAGCCTGGACTAGACCCTCTCCGCTAGGAACGCTGACAACTAGCATCGCCCTCCGATTCGACATTGTGTACGCTCACCATTTGATCATAAGGACATGGAACACCTTAATAAGGAAAGCCTCAAACCTGAAAGCGTACGGTTTAAGGTACCGAATAAGAGTTACCACCTCAGTCCTCCATTAAACAACTACTGATTGATGAGTCGTTGATATGCACTAACTGAGGTGCATTGTCAACCAACCATATGGCAATCAATGTTGTACTGAGCGCTCAATCGTACGGGGCTGACACATCGCGTCAGTTATTAAACAACTACTGATTGATGAGTCGTTGCTATGCACTAACTGAGGTGCACTGTCAACCAACCATATGGCAATCAATGCTGTACTGAGCGCTCAATCGTACGGGACTGACACATCGCGTCAGTTGAAAGCCAGCTGACGTACCCGAATTCCTCCTCATTAATTGATGGTTGCATGTTTCGACACTTCAAAGGAAGAGAACCTGGGTCACAATCGACTTAACTCGCTGTCTTACCTACTAAAACTGGGGATATCGCAGAAGTGAAGATGAACGCTCCTTACCAAGATAGTCCATTCGACTAACTAAATTGTACCAAGGTCTCGCCTCACACACATTGCGCATCACCAGCATACGGGATTTTGAAGCTGGTAGCACGCTTACAAGCACGCAGTGCGTTACAATCCCGATGTGTTCGTTGAGGTCTCGCTCCAGCAGCCTAGACTAAGGTGGACTGTTCAAGCGATATCCCTGCCGTCCGCTGCTTTGTTTGATGTAACGAGTGGGCTATAATGGAGTTTTAGAGAAGTCACTGTTTCACAATATTCTCCCCTCTACGACAAATAGTAAAAACGCTTGGATCTGCAGGTCAGCGAACCAATCTTGAGGCCAAAACAACTAGCTGTGTTCATTTTGCGCCAGCATAATTCACAACTGTTGGTTTGGGTTTAATTGCTCAGGTTTCAACTGTTCAACCATAAAGTCAGAGAGCCAACGAATGTGCGTGGTTTGGCCTGAAGGAACTCCAAACAAAAGATCGAATACTGTTTCGGTGACGTTCGCCTTACAACTATTTTGTGATGAAAGACCGGCGGCTGACCTCTAATCGGTACTGGGATTTTTTAAAGATTCCCCGATTCGTTCGCAAAACTGAGAAGGGACTTATGCCTATGATGAAACCTGCCATACCAAACGCCTCAGGTAGAAAAACACAAAGTGAAAGCCCGAAGCAAGTTCTGCCTCTTTTCTTAGAGAACCGACGACAGAATATCCCCCGAAGTAGCTCGTCCAGTCCATATACTCAGGTCATCAGTGTCACGAAAAGGCATTTATATCCCTGGGTTGGAATTTTGTCAACAATCTATTCTCCCAATTTATGTTTTCCCTTATTACAACCTCACCAAAACAATCTTTTGATCGCCTCGAGTGTTCTGAGAGTCAAAATACTCATTGTGGGGGCCTTCGTTCCCAACAACAAATTCTCGATCATGAGATGCGGACAGTTGTTATATCGAACCATGCGATAACAGGTCTAAGAAACAAACCGCTCGCGGTTGTCGATATGTAATCTCCAGCACTTCATTGAAGGGCAAGAAAATAATGAGTTTCAAGCCTTCTCGATACGGCTACATTCCGTTTCAGAGCAACCTGCCAGTCATCAACAGATGGCACGTTCGGTGATAATGGGCGAATTTACGAAAAAAAATTGAAACTACGCATCCCTGCTTATGAGAAACGAGCAGTGATGTCAACAGATATATTGACTAAACCACACCAGACCAAATGATTTATAGTTCCCCGTCTAAAATAGCAACGAGATTAGAAAGGCACTGCCTCGTTTAGGGCGGAACTCCGGTCTAGTAAGGCTTTTTAAAGACGAACCAATCTCAGTAGTGCTCTAATTTGAGCACGCGTCCTCACAAGACCTTCGAAGGTAGAACACGTTTCCTCGTTCCTTTGACGGTCTTCCACCGAAGGGGCTACCGTAAACTAATTATGACCCACCTGAGACTACCCATGGAAGTGGGATGCAGCAATTTGGTTCCCTTGTACGAGCCAGAGTCTCGCAGAGGTGCATATAAATGGGCTCTTTTGAAAGTATAAAACCATGCAGCTCCCCATGGCAGTCGCAGCCACGAGCACAGAAGGCACTATCAGATGGTCGATCAAACATTGAGGTACTCTGCTTGGAACACTCAAGAGTCAATAAACAGACAGCGGACATCGGTTAAAAATTCCCACCCAATGGGGTGGGGGGTGGTACAAAATGCGTTGATGTCGAATTAAACGTTCGGATCAACATGCTGACACATGCGCCACCTTTCTGAAAAAGAGGCGGACGAAATTTCATGTTTTGATTTACTGTTGTTTGCATTCCGGTTGCTCTGAAGCAGTGTTTTCTCCAGCATGTTTCTTATGGCTGCCAGCGTGTCGGTGATGATGACGCCCGTGGTGATGCCGCTGCGAAGAAGATTATGGGGTAAAAGTCAGGCCACACAGACACAAACCGGGTAAAAGATGGATTGCCGAATTATACACACAGCAGCAGATAGATCCGAAATCACCCAACTGAGGCGCTCCTTACGAAAATAGGCTTTAGAGCTAAACAGGTTACCTGAACCCAGCAGCACAACTGATGAAATACAGTTTCGCTTGCTAATGCAACCCTAATCTCCCACAAGGTCGGTGATGTCGAAAATGAGCAGGGAAGACCCTAGCAAAGCACACAGTGAACAAGAACAAGCTTAGAGCTTATCTACGTATTCGTGAAACTAGATACCGTATCACCGTCACCAACAACGTTCAGTCCTAGTAGTTAGGAAAATCATTAAACTACAGGTACACAGGATACCATAATAATGAGCTGACTGTTAATAATCAGCGAGTCCCCCTAAACCAGTATGGATGCAAATTATCGTTAGGAAGTTGACCCAAGCACGAGGCCGTTGTGGAAAGAGAAATTAGTTTGTTCATGAATGGTAAATATTGCTATTTTTCCTCCTATAAAATAAATTGACCAGAATGACTGCTCCAGGCCGCAAAGAGCCTTAGTAGATCGGAGAGTGGGATCAGTACCATCCTATCTGTTCCCTACAGTTGTGATTGCCTATGAGACATCTGGTCAAATGATCTGCACTCAGTCGGATGCAACAAAGTAAGCCGTTAAATTTTCGTCGACAGTCTCCACCCACCTATTTCATTACTGATGCTCAAATTAGCAGTTGAGCGTTCAAAAAATAGTTCAAATATAGCATATTTAGTTCGTGACTATCACATTGGCAGTGGGAAATATGAAGGCTGAGTCGAGGCTGTCGAGTCACAGAGGGGGCATGCGGTATACCAAAAGGGCACAAAACCTAAAAACTGAAAACCCACAATGGTTGCTCAACATAGGACAGCAGGTATGTCTTGGAAGGCAGTGCACATGAAGGTCTAATACTGGGAGCAGATCGAAAAATTCGGCATATCCCTATGACGAATGAAGATCGTCCTAGAGAGAAGCCAACAGTGATTACTTCCGAACGTACTATGATCACATAAGATACTTTCTATAGTCCTGATGGGCTTGTTAGCACCGCAGTTAATTGACCAAATACAACAGTCGTTTCTTTACATAGTCCATAAACTTGCCCTCTGTATAACCACCGCTGCTCCGCTTCCTAACTACACATTTATATCACGTGGATTGGCGATTAAGTGTCCACAAATAAAATACTCAACTTGGGAATACAAACGGACGAAACACTCACTAAGGAGCAGAAGCCCACGCCTACACCACTCTCGACCGTTCGAAACCTACTTAACCTAGTGAAACTAGTTGAATATTGGCTTCGAATTAAAAAACTTCAAATGTAATGAACAACAGTGCGTCAAACTCTATTCTCGCAAGTAATGCCGTTCTGGTAGTCAAATAATCGTTGCTTTCCGTAGCGTGGTCATGTACCGGTCACTGGTTTTGATGAATGACCTATTCTGGGTTGGTAGTGACAGTGTAAAAAACTAGATAGGTTTTTGGTGTATACTCA
>NW_008751661.1:2627948-2628513 GCF_000715545.1 Opisthorchis viverrini
CCTCGTTTAGGGCGGAACTCCGGTCTAGTAAGGCTTTTTAAAGACGAACCAATCTCAGTAGTGCTCTAATTTGAGCACGCGTCCTCACAAGACCTTCGAAGGTAGAACACGTTTCCTCGTTCCTTTGACGGTCTTCCACCGAAGGGGCTACCGTAAACTAATTATGACCCACCTGAGACTACCCATGGAAGTGGGATGTAGCAATTTGGTTCCCTTGTACGAGCCAGAGCCTCGCAGAGGTGCATGATATAAATGGGCTCTTTTGAAAGTATAAAACCATGCAACTCCCCATGGCAGTCGCAACCACGAGCACAGAAGGCACTATCAGATGGTCGATCAAACATTGAGGTACTCTGCTTGGAACACTCAAGAGTCAATAAACAGACAGCGGACATCGGTTAAAAATTCCCACCCAATGGGGTGGGGGGTGGTACAAAATGCGTTGATGTCGAATTAAACGTTCGGATCAACATGCTGACACATGCGCCACCTTTCTGAAAAAGAGGCGGACGAAATTTCATGTTCTGGTTTACTGTTGGTTGCATTCCGGTTGCTCTGAAGCAGG
>NW_008751661.1:2630070-2637702 GCF_000715545.1 Opisthorchis viverrini
CTCAGCCGTTGTCGCTTACATAGCGGTTCAGGGGCAATTGAAGTTTGCGGCGTAGAAAATCTAACTTCAAACTCAAACCCATGACGAGAGCATGCGCCAAAACTGCGACTAAGTTTAGGGTTTCTGTCGCTAGTCGATACAAACTTTGTGATGCGAAACCCATATCAAAAAGAGGAACTAGTTCCGATATTGTGCTCATAGAAGACCGCTCGAATCAACAAGCATTAACGGAACGCAGGCTCTGCAATGACCTTTCGCTGGTCAGTTGGACAGCTTGATTACGCAATCCATGATGATATCAACAACACAGTCGCGGTGTTCAGAAACCAACTAGCCGTGTAAACACTGAATTTCTACAGCTGAAAGTTGCGCCGATCACATTTGTGTGCCAATAAACGTGTTAGGATCACTAGAGGAAACGGAACTGCGGTTGAGAATGTGGACAATAAGCTCTTAAGCGACTTACTTGATGGTGTTCATCTTCCTCCTAAAATCAGACCAGGAAAAACATGTTAGCGAAAGCTATTTTTCCATACACAGAGGGCTGAGAGAGTGAGGTGGGTAAGTTTGCCAAACACACACCCAGTGAGTAGGATATCAACGGTGCAAAGAACCCCGTATACACTGTTCTATATGGGGGAATTCGACTCTGTTCTGTTCTACTAAATCGTGCGCATGGGTATGGTGGCTCCGGCCACCAGCGGCTTAGATGAAACTTGAAGGGAGACGAAACAAGAGCAAATTTCTGAAGTGAATGTGACCATCTTATACAGTAGATATAACTAAGCCCCAACGTCACTCAGTTTTACTTTCGCCAGGTCCGATGCAGAAAACACGCCACTAGGAACACCGTGGACCCACATAACCACTATAGAATCCACAATGCATTTTTGTAGAAATGCTGATTCAGAAAACTCGCAGAAGAAATAGTACCGATCCAAAACCATAACCGGTCCAGAGGCGTTTAAGGCGATGACCCCGAGACAACGCAGGGACAGCAACACTACCGGTTCATTACTATTCAACTCAGTCGGCTTGTTTTTAACAGCCTATCACTTAAAGAAAAGGGACGTAGTGCTAGTCTGTCACAAACCTCCACAAGGTGCAGTCAAATAAATTGAACAGATTGGAAAGACGAGTACGGTTTCCAGTTACGAAAGATACAACTTCAACACATGTTAATACTGCCGATTTGGCAAGCAGGAGCTGACCAATGTCAACGGCTTCAGATGCGGTCGCACATGAAGACGCCCTGTCGTGGTCAATCAGGCGCACACAAACTTGTCCACCCAGTAAGATACCAGTTGAGAGAACAGGTAAGAAATGGTCCATTACGGGGAGGGTATTTAATGAGCGTCTCGCAACAAATGAGGTTTAAATGCCAGACCAAAGGTCATCTAGCTTAAGGATAGTAGCCATACATGCCGCGTCTACATACTCCCGTTTATTGCGATCTCAAAAACGCCATCCTGATAGCACCTGTTGCCAAATTCTCAGTAGTAGTCTCCAAATGATTGTACGCGTGGATGTGTCATGTGTCTACGAAGATGATATTCTCGTAGTATGCTTGCGCTGGAATAATTGTAAAGCCCTGCTCCAGATGCAATACCAAAGTGAATGCGAGCTGGACAATACCTAGTCGGGGAGCAGAAATAACTTCCATTCCATCAGCCTCCCTAGGTATCCTATGTCAGGAAATCAAGAATAGAGGCTTAACATGTACATCCTGCACATGAGAACTAAAACAGGAAGTTTCGATCGAACCTGTTGACTGAAACTATCAGATAGAATGAGGTAACGGCTACGCATATTTACGCTCACTCGTAGCAGAAACAAACTGTGGGCACCAACTACACACGACTACGGTAGTCATTTTTAGCCTGGAATCTACACGCACCTAGCGTGAACGACAGGTATTCAAGAAGAGGTGCGGATTACTTGCTCTCAAGAGTTCGCAAACAGATAGAGACAAGTCAACGAAAGCTGCCCCTTTGCCTTCGCGTTCATATAGGGTGTGTTAGAGCAGACTCCATAAAACTTTCTCCCTGGCATTAGATGAACTGCAACTGACGTTGGATGATCCGTTTTTTCATCCATCCCTTCGATTACACGCAACACCACCAGACGCGAATTCGCGCGCGTAGGCAAACAAAACTGCTGCATTCGATCACCTCAATATCCGTTGTATCAAGAGAATATTTTTGACGCACATTTTCCGGGTTCAAATGGTTTTATTCAATAGCCGAAAAACACGCATCGACAAGGAGATAAATCGGCTGCCTCATTAGTTTAGCAGCTAGAACGTGACCAGCGTAGTGAAATTTAAATGAAAAAGGGGTCTTGAGGAAGGCCAACTTTACATGGGAGGACGGAAACAGATCCCCGTCTGAATGTTTTATAAGCTAAGCAAAATAAAGGAAAACCAGCGAGCTAACCGGTTGATGAAGAACAAATAGTGAGTTGAGATTTATCCAGCATGACTAATCCTTTAACTCAAAATGTAACAAGGCTGGAGTGCCTAAAGAGTAACGCCGAAAAACAGTCTATCCCCATCCAGAAAAATTGTGATTTCTGTAATACACCGAACGACGGTGGTATATAGACCAAGCAAGGTACGTTTAGGGGTATATTGCTACCTATCTATTCGATAACAACCCCATCACTGAAACAAACATTTTGTGAAAAAAGCTAAACCACTGTTATCCTAAAAATTGGTTCCAAAGGATTATCGGCATCAATCTAATCATACCTATTTCTGTTGCATAACTGTTTACGAGCGAATAGCTGAGCTTTTCCGGATCTGATTGAAAAGAAGTCAACCTGAACGAATATTCGATAAAATTTGTCACGATACTTTGCAATGTTTTATCGTTTCAAATCGCATGCAAACTATCGATTCATTAAAGAGTAGAGAAAGGAAAAAGCCAGTTGGTTAACTTGACTATAATAACGTTTATCCTTTTGATTAGTGACTGGAAATGCAAAAGGTCCTGTCGAGGAAAATGCCTAGAACACAGGAGGATAGTTCTTTACGGGAAACTAGATTAGTAGACACTTTCAAGCGGCGGCACATCAGTGGAAACAACATCCACTGGGGGTAAAAAGGGTGGGTTACGCACAAATTCGAAAAATAATACAGGAGTACCAGCGTCAAATGTTCAACACAAACCTACCACGGATTCGTCATCATCGTCCTCATCCTCATCTTCGTCTTCATCGTCATCCTCTTCGTCCGACTATGGCAACAGAGGGTAAGCACAGTCAAATCGAACAATTACCTCGTCGGCAATTTCTTCTCCCGTAAAGAATAAAACTGCTTTGGGGATGATTGTGTCCCGGAGGAATTGACCTAGTTTAAAATCACTCTCGAGAAGCATTTGAATATCGTCATCCTAGACAGGGTGAAGATACAGAAGTGAATATCAAAGTCACAGTCCAATTTACCAAATCCTCGGACAACGCTGAAAAGAAGAGATTATCGACAAATAACAAAGGACCTACTCTCTTCAGGAGGTTCAAAAAAGTTGAAGAAAGAATCTTCCTGGACGTTTTTCGTTATGGTCCTTTTTGCGCCACTTCCCTTCTTTTTCTGAACCTTTTTTATTACTTTGACTGTGACATTCTTCCCTGGATTCCAGTTGATGACACAACTATCAAGTAGAAATGAAAGAACACACAGGAATCTACCCTTGATGACACAACTATCAAGTAGAAATGAAAGAACACACAGGATATCTACCCTTTAGCACGAACTATTTCCGGGCCTTCGTAGCTGAAAGGTTCGTCTGCTGAGATTTCGTAGTTGAAGAAATACCGCTTGGTCAAGAATTTGTTGGTGAAATACTCATTGGGAGAAAAGTGGAACTCAAGGGTGAAACCCTTCAGAAAAATTAAACGGAATAGCGTGCCAAACGTACCGGTTCGTCTCGGTGAAGCTTGCACTTGATGTCGCTCAAATGTTGCAGTATGGGAACATCGTGCTCTTGGATAGTCTCATTCAGGAGAGGGACGTTCCTCAAAGTTGTCAGCCAGAAGTCAGGTATGCCTTTCAAATCAGCATCTGAAAAGTTTCGTTCACTAAATAAACCACACTTGATTTACTGTTAGTCTCTGAGGAAACCGCCGCCTTTTTATTGACTTCATCACACAGTTTTTCAACTTCATCCCCCTCACCATCAACAAGCTCCTCGTCCGAGGGCCAGTCGCATTCGTCATCCGCTGGTTCCTTCTCACCGGAGACGATGGTTCGTCGCTAAGAAGCCCATCATTAAGGGAAGCGGATAGCCTACTTGTTCGAAGATACGCTGGTGTTCTAGGTCGTACTTAATTTCTAACTCAAATAGCTCTTTGAAGAAGTTGACATCTATTTTAACGGTTTCATATTGAAGCTTCTTAAGGGCTCGAACACGACGTTTTATTATGGCGGGTAACCTGAACAAGAAAGCGGTCACTTCATTCAAAGGAGTACTTACTTGTGATATTGTTCCAACGGGTCGAGGGACGCTACCGAGTCATCCCCACTCTTCGGAGATACAATACTACAACAAATCATGAGGAAAGCATATAGTGCTGGAAACAAATAGGCCCAACTCCATAGCCTGCTAAATAATGTCCATGAATCTAACCCTAGCACTAGTATTGCGGTCAATTCAAAAGAGCTGTGGTGTTAAATAAGAGTCCCATCTTTGAGGTTCTTAGTGGTCATTCTCGGTAATGTAAGTCTAAAGTCATCATGGTTTGCAGCAATACATCAGTAACTACAAGTCTGACGACAGGCAAACAGTAGCTACTAATTCACCAGAGCATGCAGCACGTGTTGTTTAGTCCGTCTGAAAAGGCGAATATGTCTGCATTTGAGCGACGTCAGCAATCTCGTTCCGCGGCGAACAACATCCCAAACGAACTAAAACTTCTTGAAAGTTCACACTTACAACCTAAGGTGAAAAATGCATGTCAGAGCTGAGCCAGATTGGTAGCCCAGGTGCAAATGCGGATGGCATGAGGCAAAATATATGTGGGTAATCAAAAACGCGTGGCTGAAACTGTTCAGCTGTAGCACCCTTCCGGTGCCTAGCTGCCATGCCATCCGAAGGAAGCACGAGGACTGGGATACGGTCAAGTTGCCCAAGTCTAGACAGGGGAAGTCGAGTGGCGGAGGTCGGATTCGAACCACGGACCTTCCGGTCAGTAAATTAGCGCTCTAACCACTTGGACCATCTCGCCCCGCGTGGCTGACGTGGATGAGTTGAACCAGGATGGTATGAGTAATGCACAAACGGCATCCTAAAACTGAACGTGATGGAGCATTCCGGTTTACTAAGCGAAGGTGGTCTGAAAGTCACATATAGAGCGAGTTAGTCTCACCAGTTTACCACATTGTCAAACGAGGGGCAGCTGACGCTAAAACAATCCTGAAAATGATAGTCACAGGAAATGTCGTTGGCGTTGTAGAAGTTGCCCTAGCATCCGTTATTTGGGACATAACATGAATAAGTCTGGAAACATAAGGGTCAAGATAACGTTAGGTAGCTCAGAACTACATTAAAGTGATGAAAGTCGACTTGAACCAATTCCTTTTTCCGACAAAAGGCTCGCATACTGATGGCGGCGAGATGGACCAAGTGGAGACCAAGTGGTTAGAGCGCGGATTTACTGACCGGAAGGTCCGTGGTTCGAACCCAACCTGTCTCTCGAATTCCCCCGTCTAGGCTTGGGCAACGTGACAGTATCACAGCCCTCGTGCCTCCTTCGTGTGGCATGGCAGCCAGGCACCGAAAGGGTGCTACAGCTGAACGGCTCGCATACTGATGTCTAAATACAATGAAACTAAGCAAGACAAATGAAGTTCATTCAGCTGTAGCGCCTTCCGGTGCCTAACTGCCATGCCACCCGAAGGAAGCACGAGGGCTAGGATACTGCCAGGTTGCCCAAGCCTAGACAGGAGAAGTCGAGTGGCGGAGGTCGGATTCGAACCGCGAACCTTCCGGTCAGTAAATTCGCGCTCTAACCACTTGGGCCATCTCACCCCAAATGAAGGCATGCTGTGATGGAAGGGAAACATGGTGGGAATGGTCTAAACAGGCTTCTGGATTGTGGAAAGCATGGCACACACCCATCCAAATAAGATGGACAGAGCTGCAAGACGACAAGGCCGAGATTCTCGTCAGCGACTTGAAACTAAGTGAATAACGTTTCGAAATTCGATGCCTTAGGACATACATATGCACCATACTCCCACCTGGTCATGAATTTCTCTTGCCACCATCCAGAGCTTGGTACTGATGGCTTTCAATGAAAAAAAAAACAGGAATACCGTCAGATTAATAGGGTCTCTCTCTCTAACAGGATATTTTTGGGCGATATATTAACCTGTTCTACCATCGGCGCTGCCATCACTTGACGTGAACAAGATAGCTAGGCTAGGCAGCAATGCACTCGAAAATGTCGCTCACAAACAAATTCATGATTGTCACGGTCTTCAATGAAATACCAGTTTTCACGTGGACTTGACGCAGCACCTTGTAGAAGTAGATCGCACAGCTCTCCTTATTGCCCCGCTTCGCCTTCTTGTCCTTGGAAACCCTCATATTTTGACGCCTTCACCGCCTAACTGGAAACAACCTTCGGAGCCATGGCGCAGTAGAGCAACGCAGATACCACAGGAGAATGTTCGTTGTGACAACCAGTTAGTCAGTTATATATGCACTGCAGCCAACCTAAACCTCCCCCCTCCCCACAAAAAAGACCCCCAAATCGGGAAGACTTCCGTTCTATCCCACAAGATCATATTTCACAGTGGTATATTTCAAGACCATCCCAACTACGGACAAAAACCACTTCATGTCCCCGGGGTGCAAGTCACTCCGCTAATGAAGCCTGGGTGCAATGTTTTTTAATTTCCCTACATCAAGATACCTAGTATCCACACAACCAATTGCAACACACGCAGGTTTCTTTCCAAAACGCGGTCAAGGATTACATGATTTCCGCCAACGTGGGCCGTAACCATTACAGTGACCCCTCAAAAAACAGGACCCCAACATCTGTGTGGACTGAACACAGCCTTAAACAGCATAGCTACGGAAAAAATCATTCAGCTTCAGCGTTCTTTCGGTTTCTAACTGCCATGCAACCAGGAGGCACGAGGGCAGGAATATTGCCAGGCCGCTCAAACCTAGACAATGGAAGTCGACAGGCCGAGGTCGGGTTCGAACCACGGACTTTCCGGTCAGTAGATTTGCGCTCTAACCACCGAGCCGTCTCGCCCCCATAGATACTGACGTTATAACTCAATGGATAGAATACCCCCAGAAGGGTGAGGTTATCTAAATTGAAATCGCCTACAAATCTGGACCCAAGGCTCCGGTTCAATCCCATCTGGAGTTTTTCCGAACGTTTGTCGTGGTTTTCTCGGACAATGAGTGTTGGTTATAGGGTGTTAATTGTGTCCCAGGTCACAAAATTGGCGCATCATCGTTGAATTGTTATCGAAATTCGACGTCCCCACATTTTGAACCCACAGCCGCCAGAGAATGTTCCTCCCACCACCAGGAGAGACCAACAACTTAGACCAGCTAAGTTGCCAGCCGTGAGATGTCTTTGCTCGGAAGGGTATATATATATATATATATA
>NW_008751661.1:2638302-2674967 GCF_000715545.1 Opisthorchis viverrini
GCCGTTATATATATATATATATATATATATATATATATATATATATAAGGTGGTAAGGAATAAGATCAATAGGTCCTTTGCAGCAGAGGCTACGTGATCGCAAGAGTGCTCTTAAATGGAGTGCAAAGGATGACACCGGTTTCCCACAGCACCCAACTTCGACTATACTGATGTGTTACAAGTTAATCAACATAATAACGGTAATGAGTCCCTAAATGGGGCAGCAATCGGCTGATTTCTAAGATGCAATCGAACGATCGCAGGGTATTGCTGACATCAGCGGTAATAATGGATACTGATGGCAACAAGCAACTAGTTGGCTCATGCAGATCTAATCACCACAACCTAAGAAGAAGCAGAGTTAATCGATAGCGGAAGCTAAGATGGGTAAAATTTTACCACGGAACGGTTGCCATCTATCATAATTCTACCGACTGACGCGAAAACAGACAACTATCAATAGAATGATCGGTCAAAATGAGAGCCCTCAAAAACACAGATGGCAGAGACATTACCCTTCCAAAAAGACGGCAACCAAGAATGGTCTCCCCCGGTTACTCTTCCATGGTGATAAGGGACTGACAATATCCTTCAGCGGTAATACTCTACCTGTGCTTAGCTGGCATGCCCTCTCCAAAGCACGCAGGCTGAGGTACTGTCAGGTTGCGAAGCCTAGATAGCAAATGATGATTCCTGTGAATCAACGGCAACCAGCAGTTATTTTTCCTATGTCTGACTACTCATGAGTAAGGTGACCTACGCTTGTTTATTATAGCGCCGTTTTTCTTTCCTGTAGCTTGTTCCCTGAGGTTTTGCTTGATTTTTACATACCAAAGTTACTAACATGTGAATCTCGTCACCTATCTGTGTCTGCTTGGAATTCCGCGTCAACTCGTGCTAAAGCCTCGAATGTCTCCTCTAAAGGAAAAGCCCTGGGGCAAACTCTGAACCCCTCGGACGCTATCCGCTGCGCCAGCCCGACTTTCACCATCATCACAATCAACAGAATGAAGTTAGTGTTGAACACCGGCAACCCACCAGCAGTCTTATTCTTGTATTACCTTCGTATAGCATCTTATCCCATAGTGCTTGTTTGGATTCTGTTTCGAACGGACCTAGGCGTGCATTTCGATTTTATCTGTGGCACGTGCTAATTCGTCACGCTATCAGCTGAAGACTGCACAAAGTTTCCCGAATGTACTGCATTCTGCGCCGTTAGCTCTGTACAAGGCCTAAGTATACTGACTGACTCCCTGTATCGAAAGCTCAGCTGCCTCACTGCCTATTTTACTGCTCCTACCGATTGAGCTGCTGTTGATTAATCAGTTACCAATACAGGATCCACTGCCCTCGCCCGGATGTTCCTACTGCCTATTGAACACGAACTGCGTACGGTCCGATAGCTCCAATAGTTCTGTAAGATCCTTAGCCACCCGAATCCTACAGGAACGGTCTACATGTTGTGATCAGATTTGAAACACGGACCTTCAGGTCAGCAAATCAATGACTGCTAAGGGAGATCTGGAACGAAAACAGAACACTACTGGGACGGAAGGTGTTTCGATTGTGATACCAATCTTTAAAAAGGGCTCAAGAACAGCATGAGAAAACAATCGGCCTGAAAGCCATGAAACCCAAGGTGTCCTCTGGTATTATTGTGAACAGGCTGATTGGGTAACGCAAGAAACAAACTCGTGAAAAACAAGTTGGATTCTTCCTTGGCCGGTGACGCGTCGACCATATCAATACCTTCAGCCAAGTTCTTAAACATGCCTTCTAACAAGCATACAAAGAATCGTATTCCTTAGTCTGAAGGCCGTTTATTTGGCGGTCTGGCGATCAAAGGTGTTCCCTTGCATCGCATGCAGACTCCTCTGGGCGCGGGTTGTAGTCTCAGTTAATCACGTCCAGTGATTTAATACGAAGTTGTCCTATGCCATCGTCCACTTCGCAGGGCTCTTCGCTCAACCCACCTGCTATGACCTGGAAACGAGACACTGAGACACCAACAAATAAACTCTGTCGGTGCAACAACTGCTCCCTCCATGGCTAGAAATCTCGGCCTGCAACGGCTATTGACACTGACAAATATGGCGTAACCGCGCAGTCAGTGGTATTTCTGCATCAAAGCTATCGCGTTCAATGCGCAGGTGCCCATTACTTCAAACTAATTGCGCCAGTGCTTCCAATGTCATATATCTCCCACGCTCTCTCATTTTAAGGTAACCGACAATGAAGCAGCTGAAACTAAATTACCCTGGGTACGAGGTTTATAGCTGATGAACAGAGACGGACTGAACGCATCGTTCGAGGCGTTGAGCAAGCCAATCACATCGTTAATGAGTGGATATGCTGGCTTGTTCAGGCGCATTCAGCGCAAAACGGTGAAGTAGGCAAGGTGCCAACCGTTCGAATCCCGGCACGGTCAAGCATATGCACCATTGATGAGTTATAAAGAAGTCCTCTGCAGTAAGGATTCATCAAAATAATTGTATCAGGACAAGAGGGATCGTAGAGCAAAAGCGTTGCCAGCGATGTGCCGCATCCATGATGAAGAGACCGGGTCTTATCGTGGTTTGAGAGTTTGTGCCTCCAAGAACCATTCAGCCATACTGGGGAGTGTCTGTGCGACACCCACTTTCCCATACCAGGTTAGTCAACGGTTAGAAGTCTGACTAATGGTCTCCCATACCTCCAAATCGTGGGGTTGGTACATGTGTGGCGACTTCTGTGGGAGCGAGGTGGCTCAGAGCTTAGAGCACGAATCAACTAACCATGAGGGCGGTAGTTCGAACTCGACCTCTGTCTCTCGACTTCCTCTGTCTAGGCCTGGACAATATCGCAGCCCTCGTGCTTCGTTGGGGTGTCATGGCAGCTAGGCACCAAAGGGTGCAATTGTTATCATTTTTTTCTGATAAAATGGAAACGCACTTGCCTTCCCGCCAGACCGCTGCCTGACGGCCAGACTTTCGAGCCAAAGGCCTTGGTTGGGGTCCCTAACAGTCATCCCGTCAAGGTGTGAGCGCCCTGGCAGTATCCAAAAAAAATCGTTCAGCTACTATCAGAACCTAGCTGCCATGCCAATGGAAGGAGGCACAAGGGTTGCGATAATGCTAGGTTGCCCAGGCCTGAGCCTGGGTTCGAAGCATAAACCTTCTGGTCCGTAAGATGGTGAATTAACCACTGAGCTATCTTGAGCTCGAAAGAAAGAAAGCGTTCAGCTGTAGCACTTTTCCGGTGCCTAGCTGCCATGCCACCCGAAGGAAGCACGAGGGCTGGGATACTGCCAGGTTGCCCAAGCCTAGACAGGGCGGAGGTCGGATTCGAACCACGGACCCTCCGGTCAGTGAATTCGCGCTCTAACCACTTGGGCCATCTTGAGCTCGGCAGTACCCCCAATCCATGTTCAAACACACAGGAAAATCTCATGTACAAGGGGATACTACAGCTAACAAGCCGTGAAGATAAAACTATCACCATATCCTTTGAAATTCACATACGAATACTGTTGCTGATTTTTGGAATTTATGAAAAAAACCATGAACGGTACACATTCCAATCAAAGGAAGCCAGAAAGACTGTGCTTCTGCAGTTAGGAAACGGAGAAAGATGGACGGCAAAAACCTAAGTAGCCGGGTTTTAATAAAAATATATTGGAAATATCTCTGAGAGCAACATACGTATGGAGTTCGTTGTAGGATACCCTTAACTTCAAGTGAAGAACCTTAGGTTCGACAGCAACCCGTTGCAATATTGGCCTTTTAACCATAACCGTGAGGCAACGGTGAAAATGACATAACTACTGACTTGCTAGGTACGCAGCCCTACTGAGCCGAACACTGAGGCGAAAATAACCCAGTTAGCAATGAGTTATCTACTGAAGCATTAACCGACCACACAGCGCTCATGCAGATGTCATAGGTGTCTCAGATGACCACCCATACTACCACTTCCGCCACCGACTCAACACTTGATTTACGTCAGAAGATCAAGCGGGTAAATCCAACCGCTCAAACAATGTATGGGGCAGAACCCAACTTCAATGAGCTCACGAAATTCAACACAGAACGTATCCGACACTGGGCAATGCCAAATGACTTTGGTATAGCAGTATCTAATGATCAACCTTGTTGCACTTCAAACCGCCAAGCACCTCCATCAAAAATAAGTTTAAAAAAAGCTCGCAGTCATCATCAGAGACGGTAACATCGAAATGACAATGAATCCAACGAACTTGTCAGTCCACCTACTTACAAGTTATTGTGAGATAGCAAGACTTTCCAGATCACCTCAGCCGAAGATCTGTCGAAAGCCGGTCACATCCTCTAAAGCAAGACATGCGACATTTATCATGTCTGAAAACAGATCGTGCGACTAAAGCTTATTGTTCACGCCACTCCTGTACCTAGAAGGCTGTTGTGATTGTCACTTGCTACATACAGATACGTTCAAAAAATTTACTGCAATTGTCAGCGAAGGTGTTAAGAAGTCATTAGCACCAGGCGAAATTCCCGTGATGATTAGTCTTGAGGGTCAGTCCATGAGCACGTACATTCATCGAACCAAGCTCCAAAACCACTTAGATATGTGACTATCCGCCGAAATGGCTGAACACGGAGGGTATACCAGCCGACAGATCCACATACACATAGACAGCAAAATAAGTGTTTATACGGACGCCATACAATCACAAAGTTCACCTAGTAATATTTAGAGCCTTTGTTCAGCTGTAGCAACCCTTTGGTGGCTAACTGCCACGCCACCCGAAGGTTGCGAGGGCTGGGATACTGCCAGGTTGCCCAAGGCTAGACAGAGGAAGTCGAGAGACTAACGTCGGGTTTGAACCACGGACCTTCTGGCTAGTAAATTCGCGCTTTTACCTGAGTTGCACATGTTACCAACCACTTCTGACCCTTCCTTCAGGAGCTTAGCATTTATGACGTGCAACATTTATACGATATTTTTAGCGTACCTCGTGCTTGCTGTCCGCTCATTTAAACCAAATCGGTAGGTTACGCAAAACATACGAAGACCCGATTGAATGTATACTCTTATTTTTATACCGAATGATTTGCTGGGCGCTCTAGCTAGCTATTTGCTAAATCATAAACTCATTTGCGCTATCAATACGTGTTGCGTTATTTTATCCATTTGAGTTGAACACAAAGCAGCAGAAATATGTCGAGGCACAGCTGCTCAACGATCGTAAACCCCAAATTTTTTTATGCTAGTGAGCCTTGAAAGGGTGACACCTCGGCCAGATTCCGAGTTCCGGATCAACAATTATCTCAATTATGATAAGTAGGCCGATGTATCAACCCTTAGCAAGCGTGTAAACATCATCCCAACAAATGATGCCAAACTTCCTTCAGCGATATTGCGCAGACTACCAGAAGCGGTCTTGGCCTCTGGTGACACACATGACTGAGTAGAAAGCTAACGACCAGCGTATGGATATCGTAAAATCCCGTAGTGGCAGAAATGACGCATTAATCGCAAAACTCAACCAGAAAAGGCTCAATGGGTGAACCCTGAAACCGCGGACGAGTTCTATCCTCACAAAAGGGGGAAGCCAAACACGTCCTGAAAGAGTGAAACATTCAGGTGGTAACACAAAACCAAGGCGTTCAACGAAGCACCGTGGAGTAGGGAAAACAACGTGCCATGTCGGTGTACGCGTCGCAGCGAGCGCAATTTAGACACGATTACAGGAGGAATCAAATACGCATAGCTGTGATATATTTTCAGTCAGTTGGGTATTAACCGTCCTGCCGTAAATAAAGACTAAAATTGCCGTGGCCAGCACAGAAAATGTGTACAACGCGGAAAACCAGTACTCACGCATCACCGTCGCTCATGGCGTGGCTGCACCTTCAAAGTAACCGCGCGTCCCAATGACTAAAACTAGGATGAATCAAGGTCAGTTCCCGATGTTTCTTCCAGGGACCAAAGTCGTTGTATTTCTGCTTCACCGGTAACCCGTGTGTTTCATTGAGGCACTTTTTGTTCTCGAAGTTACTATTATTATTGCGGCCTGTTTTTTTCATATGTTCACTCGGTGGATCTCTGGTTAGGAGCTTCTTAGCAAACGCCAACTCATTTTCAGAGCTGTGGGGTAACCAGAGTAAATCGATGGTCGTAATGCCTCTGACGCCCGCAGCATCATCGCTGATGGCCCTACGCCATCAGTACGCACGTGGCTTAACTGCCATGCAAATACGGGTGAAGAGGAATCTGATTCAGTTTGGAGAGTAAATGGATCGTTAGGGTCTTATTTCATAGAAGCAGTATCTTTACTAAAAGAAGTAAAGCGTATGGTTGCTGCTGCTTTGGACAGCATTAAGATGAACACATCTAAGCATAATGTTGACGCGGAGCGCAGAAAGCATGAAGCTGAGCGACATGAGGCTAATTCGATGATTGATAATCTTTTTCCTGACAGTCTGGCTAGGGAATGATCGCAAGTTTGCCACTGTTATCAATTCCGTTGAGTTTCCTCCAAAGTTTTCCCAATATCCTCGAGCGGTACCACGTGAGCTGAATTCGGGAGGGGGTTGTTGGTTATACATTTTTTTATTTTGATAGCTCCCGCTCCAATGACATGTAGCGAAACTGTCACTAACAATCCCCTGGATGAGGAGACGGTGCTTGCATCGGCAGATGGCGGTTGGATTGGCGTAGCATTGTCCCAATCACTCCAACCCGGTACATCCCGGATGCCTCCCTGGCGAAACTCATCCGTTATTAAGAGGACGCTCACACACCGTTTCGGCGTGGATTCGTTGAAGCCAGCCAACTCTTGGTCTGCTGACGAACCGGTGATCAAGCACACAATCGTACTCGAAGTCCTGTAAACCAGCGGCCACGTTTCGGAACTATAAAGTTTCCCGGAGCGTGCTGTTCTGTAGTTTTAACAAAATTCGCTCTTGATTCTACGTAAGCCGCAAGATGGCAAATAAATCTTGCGTATCAGCTTCATCTGTTACAGCACAGTCGCGGCTTATGCGGCTGTCGAGATGCATCAGCTGATCAACACATTCAAGCCTCTATTATGAGCCGCCGGACAAGAATAGCGCGGAAAAAATCTTGTAGATATATCGCCAGGCGAAATAACTTCAAGTTGGGGCCAAAACGAACCTGGATGTCTTGGCAGCGCACTTAGATCTCCAGTTATTACGACTATACATAATCTCTTTGGGGTGGACAAGAGGGCGGTAGACCACTTCTGCATTTGGATAGAAACGGTTCTCTGTTCTAAGTAGTTCGCTTGTCCCGTTGAGCACTTGAAAGTGTTGGTGTGCATCCATCACGTCTTCATTTATCCAGTTCTCTTCTATCTTTTGTTTGAGTCTGTAAACAAATAAGTATGCTTCGTCCTTACACGGCAATAGGGTATCAGTATCAACACCGATGCTGCTGCTACTGATGTTGACAAATTTTTCGCATCTCTTTTGGCACCAATTGAACTGAATCCACACTGAAAAGATGCGTGCGGTCTTGTTAGGCCTACTGACAAGAAAGTGACATCATGGTAGTCGCGTGGACTTGGCACGTCATTATGTGGTCATGCGGACTTAACTTGGATGGCGTGAAAATGGTATTCAGTGTGACGACAGTCGGTTAGTTCTGCGTCAGCAAATTATGGCCTATTCCCACCTTACCTTCAACTGACTATAATTAAGTGTTGATCACGGAGATCTTTAGAGCTTTTAAGTAAGTCTTACATCCTCCTCAACTTTGTGATTTTTATGTGATAAATTGAGTATAATTTAATCACCAAAACTCACATATTATCTTGTGGTGAACACACGAGTAAACGTGGTTGACGCGCACTCGTGGCCAAATTTACAGAGCACAAAAAGGTATTTGAAATATATTTGATGAAAGTCCTCCACGTATGTAAATACAAACATATATACCTATATACATACATGTGTAGTTACCTATACAACCATGCAGACACGCTGATAACAACTGTGAATAAGGCGTGCAGATTCGTCCCACTCCAGGCCCTTAGCGGTAGTGGAACTATTTTAGCCTCTTTTTTAAAACTTAGTATGCAAACATTATGGCTTATTTAGAGTCAACTCATCCGGGTATGTATCCTATTCTGAACAGCACGGGCGACTTGACGAAGTCATTGATATAGCAAAACAGCACACCCTGATTAAACAACTAATGTAAAAGTGCTCAAAAAAGATCCTTGCAATTGATGCGGCCGATATTGGGAATTCCACTTACTTGGAAGATTCCACTTGGAAGATCTTCATCCTCCGGTGATGGAAGACCAGCGACAACGATGGGGTAACCGAAGTGATCCTTGGTCAGGGTGTAAGGCTTGAAGTGCCCACAGTTGGTTCATCAAACTGGTATATGTTGTCTTGTTTACATTAGGACACTGAAAGCAAATACTGGATAAAAAACAGTCTACCGAATACTTATATCAGGATCTTGGCTGCATCTACCAAGTCTTGACTTTTATCATCCATGAAGCCTAGATCAAATGATCCAAAACCCCGCACGATACACCATCTACCGCACGCTGGACCTGCATGGTGCACATTATGAGGTTCCAGGTACCGTCAGGTGGGGTGTTTACTTCATTCGAAGCCGGTCGGAACGTAGGTTAGTGCATTTCTTTCGGGGGTGAGAAACGGAAAGCGGAGAATCATTGGCGCTATTTACAAAGTTACTGCATGCGTTAAAATCAGAACTGAACATGAATGTAACCTTATTCGGGTTTAACGTCTCCAAAACATGCATCACTCCGTAAGACACAAAAAGCGACTTCGAAACCGAGAGAATTATTCCTCTGGGTTAGAGTTTCAAAGTTAATGTGTGATCCGACCCAGGACCTGCGCGCCCTAAAACAAGTTCAAACTCCACAGAACGTAAATCGCAAGAAAGAGCAGTTGGTATGTTAAAATAATACTCACATCGAATACCGGCGTCTGCGGAAAAAAGTCATCCGAATTCGGAGATTGTCCGAACAACATTTGAGGAACATACGCGGAAATTCTTGAATGCGAGGTTCTTACTGTGAACAAGTCATTCTTTCCTTCACCGAAACTTTTTCTTCTCTGAGTCAGGGTGACGGACGAATCGCCTTTTCCCGGAGGATCCCCACCGCTAGGGATAGAACTATTTTGCTGTCGAAACAGAGGCGCATGCTATCGTCTGGGCGACCTGTAGGTGGCGCCGCTACCTACTCGGAGACACTCCAAACTAATTTTCACTCAACGTTTGGTGGTCTCTATGTACGGAAACCAATGGAAGTGTTAAATTAAGATTGATAAGACTGGGCAGTGGAAAATCGAATAGATGAAGCACAGCTGCGACGTTCAGGAAAAGACAACGGCGTTGTTGATGGCCTAGATCGCAATCTCTGTGCCAACGTTTTTGGGACGGTGAACTCCCAGCAGCCTCACTACATGAGGTCATCTCAGGCACAGGTTTTTTATACTTTGTTCGGTCTAGCAACCTTCGGTTTTTAGCAAGCAATATCCGATATGTGGTCTCCAACTGTTCCACAGAATCAAATACAGATGTGGTGACTTAGTGGCCAGATTATCAAAGCAATACCGAAAGCAATACTGAATGAGGTAGCGTTTACTTTAAATGCATACTTGCCCCAAACACTCCTAACAGGTACCACCTAACAATCGTTAACAAGTACTTCCGATTCACTTTTGACCAACTCTTCTTATTCCACCTTTATTCACCGTCTGAATCGTCCGTTTTAACTGTCTGATATGCCGACCACGATCGCCCATATCGCGGATCCAAGTTTATGTTAACATTCTTATTCCACCTTTATTCACCGTCTGAATCGTCCGTTTTAACTGTCTGATATGCCGACCACGATCGCCCATATGATCGATCCAAGTTTATGTTAACAAAACTCAAGCGTTGCCAACAAACACCGCTACCCATAATCCGCAGTATAATGGCCAAATGAATCTACCTAATGCTAACACTAGGAAAGCCGTCTGTTTCACGAAGCTCGCCTGACACCCGTTATGAGGTCGCCCTTCTTGATGATTTCCACTGCATCGGATCCCTGCTATGAAATAACATCAGCGGTACTCAAAGTAGTAGCGATATTTTTAACTTAGTTCTCATTCTGAACATTCGAGGCAAGCGTATACACCTATGCAACCACCTAATTTACACAGTGTGATGACGCCCAAGGCCAGGTCAAGAAGGTTTGTACAGCACCTCGTATATGAAGTGTATGCGATGACAACATTCCACAAATACGACGTATGCACCAATTGCAACCGGCATTCGGTCGTTGTGTCACGGTATTCGGACAATCAGAGGTCGCCTTGATGCCGAACAAGCAAGCGTCCTACTCTTTAGGCCAACCGTGTGCGGGCTAAGCCTGTTGGTCGTAGCAGCGCCGAACCTCGAGTGCTAAGAAGCCATCGGCGTGGCATTCCGCTAGGCACTCCACATAAACGTTTCCTAGCGTTCCCACGTCGACAAAACAGCGGTGATTTTTTGGCTACTCGGCTAAGCGTCCCAGGTCTGGTCCCTCTAAAGTTGAACGATCAAGCCTCGAAATCTAACCATCTGGTAGAGGAGTCGTTCGTCTCCTGTCGTCTGCAATACACTCACATAGTTCGTCCAGGTTGCAAAGATCAAAGTGTATCCCGACGACGTTTGTCTCATAATGGCATCACCATGACATCCGATCGTTCCGATACAGAAGTGAAAATGAGGCATTTCGAAGAAAAAAAGAACACTCATCCAGCGTCATTAGTCTACCGTAAGGGTTCGGAAGATAAAATCTTGCCTACGAGCGATGAGTTATCATCTAATTTAGACCCAGATAATCACTTGGATACCCTCATACGATAGCAGAGCACTCAACCTTATAATCTGCGCAACAAAAAGGCCTAGAAGACTCAAAGTAACACGGATTCACGGATTGCTACACCGGATCGAAGCTTTGCTCAAGTTTCCTGAGTCGGTTTTGTTCTTATCGTTCAGATACTGCCGTTCGTCTGAAAGGCACAAGCGAAAAAGTATGTAGCATCGCTCTTTAATTTCTAAACACGGGCAGTATGCGTACCTGCGCGAGGATTCGCAAAAATAGACGCCTGGGTTCCAGAAGAAGCGTTGAAAGCCGTCGGAAGTAGGTTGTTAGATGCAGCTACTACCGGAAAGGAGAATATGTGCACCCTGAAATTGAAAATTTTGTCTTGTCTCTGCCATGTGTTTGCTGGGTCAACGGTGGATAAACCGTTTGCCAAGTGTTGCTCATACATGGCATAAGAAATAATTAGGTTTTTCGGATGCGACGATACACGAGGGGAAAGCGGTCAAGCACCACGAGATGCGTTTCGTAGTCCACGGATTTGAGGCTGGCAAACATTTTTCCTGGTGGCTAGCTGGACACCCTCAATGGGGGCGACGCCCTTTGAGCATCCTGAGTAGACAACTTGGTCGGCCAGACATAAGCCTCATAGTGTATTTCGAAGTCAATGCGAGTAATACGGTAGAAGCTAAGCCGAATCACCCGTAAAATGGCGAATGCCTTTTGGGCCGGTTTTTCGTGGTGCGGTGAGAAGGACAAGTGTGGGGATAGCCGGATATCCAAATTCTTTTCGGCGCCTATCCTCATGATGCTTTCTGGTCCTTTTTCAATATGCATGGCATTCGCTGAATCCCTTCCAAATGACACATGGACTCACGTTTCGTCATTCAGAGTAAGGTTCCAGTTCAACGATCACTGCCTGGCAGCGTCTACATCCATCTAGAGGGCACTGGAATTGGAACACCAGGATTTGAAGTGGTCCGCAGAAAGTGGACATGTCATGCGGAACAATCTGGGAGGTCGCTGAGGCGTATCAGAAACAGTAATGGTCCCATAACGGAGCCTTGGGGAACGCCAATAAAGACCAGCGCTTGAGAAGAGTGGTTCGAGCCTATTTTTGCTCAAAATGATTAGTCTTAATGGAACGCCTTGATCCAGTGTGGAATTTTATCCTGATTCCCTTAACACTCGAGTCTTCTGGGCAGCGGGACGTGTTGGGCCCGATCAAATGCCTTTGAGAAGTAAAAAGAACAAGTCCCTCACTCTTGGTTTGGGTTGCGCTGTCCATAAAGACGAGCATGTTTGTCACGCAAGAATGGTTTGGGAGAACTCTGTGTTGAGCTGGGAGTATCAAGTGCTCGGGCGTAAGGTGGCCTAAGGTAGTTCGCTTCAGAATGCGTTCCATCACCTTTGACGGCACGCTAGTGAGGCTTATAGGCCTGGAGCTGCCAGGCGATGGTCGGTCGCGGGTTTGGCTTTCTTCCAAGCAGAGAGAAGGCGGCCTGCATTAAGTGACCGACGAAACACCATGTATAAGTTACTTGCCAGTGTAGACGACGTTTCCTTCAGGATCCTTGGATGGGCATCGTCGGGCCCCAACGCACAGAATGGTCTGATCTTGCGCAAGAGTTGACGGATGTCCCCCACCGTGAAGACCAAGTCGGTTAGAGTCTGTTCATAGTTACTACTTAACAAGACTGGATATGAAGAGGACGCCGGGGGCGAATTAAAACATGCATAGTGTACTCCGTAAACCTCACATATCACAGTTTGGTCACCCGTGGGTTCTTAGTCCTGGTCCGCAAGGAGAACGCAGATGGCTTGTTTCCGCAGCCATGTCTCATGTATTTGAGCAGCACATTTCTGTTTTTCAGGATGAGGTCCTAAATGGTGGCTTGTTTTCGTATCTTCTATCGATGGATTTCTAGTTTACACCAGTTTCGTAGTTTACGAATTGCCAGCTCAGCTTCTGTGTCCCTCTAGTCACTCCTCTGAAAAAAGTTTAGACCGCTTTCCCAGAAGACGACGAATCTCCTCAGGTAGCCTGCGGCTCATCCGACTGCATGTGGGTGGTTTTCTGGATGGACATTGCGACGGCCTTGTGGACAGTGGTCCATTATAAGTCTTCCGCAGAAGCTAGCTACAGTTTAACTTGCTCAAGAAACCCATTCCTGAAAAGTGTGGACGGCAGAAGTTTCGAATCCACGTTTGAGGTTCGGAATTTCTGGCCCAATAGCAGATTAAAGGTCATCACCCGTTTATTGCTATGCCCCAGTAAAGCGGTAATTGTCACCTGATAAACGAAGTGTCTTTCGTTGATGATGACCAAATCCAGGAGGGACGGTAGCTGGCCTGCGCGGCATCTGTTCGGTGCAACGACATGTTGAGTATAAACACTCTGTTGAACAACTTCGGTCAGTGGCTTTACAAAAAGTCATTTGATGCGACGCACTGGAGCTCCATCCAGGAGGTTTTGGAGCGTTGAAGTCACCTACCGACAGGAGATGAGCGAAGTGGTAGCCGGAGGAGAGTTGCTCAGGGGTTCGTTTGGGGAATTGGTTATTTTCAGGAGGACTCGAGGGACGACGGTAGACCACATCGAAGAGGAGAGAATCAGACTAATGCAGTGGGATTCTGATCCACAGTTAATCGCAAAAAGACGTGGGAGTGGTATCAGAGAGGAGGATCGAGAAGTGCAGAGTCGTATGTAAGTAGAAAGCAACCAATTCAGCCCTCAGTCGCTTTGAGTCAGCTCGAAATCAGAGTAAACGTTTATTGGGAAATCTGGTGTGAGCCAGGTCCTTGTGAGTGCGACAATGGACGGTTGTTCAGGACAAGCTGGCTGTTTAATATCGCAAGGTTTGTTGAAAGGACTGAGGAAAATTGTGGACAAACATTTCGACACTGTCTCTGCTGCCTCCGAGGGTGAGGAGTCAAGAGTTGTTTGACCAGAGAGGTTAGCAGACTTAATAGTTGTGCGTCGGGTTTGAATCAAAGGCCACAAAGGGGCCTCTGGTTATAATAATAATAATATTTATTTCCAACTAGTGGGTAGCATACCGTCAGGCATGATCATAGTATTACAGTCAGAATACTCGTTTGCTTCCTGTGTTGGTGGTATCGGAGGTTGCTTTTCATTTGCAGGTCTATTTCGCCGCGTGGGAGCCCGGCTTATTCTGGTCTTTTACCTCTGGGGGACCGAGTTTTTTCCCCTGAGCCACTTGTAGCCACTTGTAGCTCTTTCAATACCGCCTTTTGGACGACCGGATTTTTAGTTGATCAAAGATTTCGGGCAAGATTTCGTCTGTTTGGTGTTTTGAGTTTTCCGCGAGGGTTGGTCGGAAAGTGCGTCTGTGAGTCCCTGAACGTTGTGTGGCAGTACAAAGGAGCAATTATTTTAGTGGCGCTCCCGTGACGCTCGTTTTCGCAGAGGAATGAACCTTGAAGCAAGCCAGCAATTTTCTGATTTGGCGAATCTTATGTGGCTTGTTTGGCTGCAGTCGACTTTCTCTCGTGTTTGCGTGGACACCCGATCTGCTGGCGAGGAGCTCGGCCAGCTGGATGCGCGAGGGATTTTCCGGTTCTCTGTGGTCACGCTTGGGGCTTTTGTTGTCGATGTCCTGGAAGACGACTGTGCCCACAAACAAAGAAGCCACTTTCGACGAAGTGGAGCTGGAGATTGACAGATACACATTATCAGTGTTTGTACGGTTGTCGCAGCATTCCGCCATGTTGAGGTCAACGCATGTTTGATGTGTCGGTGGGCTTCGCCGCTGGAGCCACATATCTGACTCAGTCCGGCTCAGAGGTTGGGAATATGACGAGGAGTTCACAGATGCATCTTTGTTACCTGTTACGGAAAGAAGCGCCGACAGATCTACGTACTTTGGGCGCTGCATTCGCGCGGGAATTGCCTCCTCCAAAGTATTGCTGCCTTTGGCAGTCGAGTGGTCTGTGATAGTCGAGTGAAAACTCGCTAGGCGGAATTCTATTGAGATCCCTCTTTACCGCTCGCCGTCAGGTGCTGCTACGGCCGAGAAGTCCATCCTACGCAAGATTGGAGAAAATTTCGGGACGCTTGCCGGTCCGGCATCAGGCCGAGATATGATTGGTCGGAAGTTTGGACCCACAGCGAATCACGACACACTATTGGCCGAATGCCGGTTGTCGGTGGCGCATCTAGGTGGCGTCAGAATTTCCAGAGTAATTGCCGCTTAGGCTCTATATATGAAGCGCTGTACAAGTGTTCCTTACTTCGTTTTGGGGTATTAATATGCCTTGTGTACCTTTGGCTGTTTTTTTGACGTGAACACCAGCTTGAGAGGGACAGACCGAGAACTAATGAGAAAAATACCGTTACTACAAAACGGCCGCCCAAGGACGCGGCTGGTTGCGTCGGTATGATTTCGGAGGCACAAGGGGCTCTGAATACAATCGGTTTGGTCATAAGTTTGGAGTCGGCTGAACTGGCGCCAAGCTGGAGCCCGCTTCACGCTCTCCCCTAGAGCTGCTGTGGCCCAGCTTTCGCGACTTTAGAGGGCGATCCTCAAATAGAAGCGTGATCGTTGGGTAGGCCTTTTGAATCCTGACAGCCCGCTCCAAGATCTCCATGGCAGGTGGGGAGAAAAGAGTGACTAGAATCCCAAGTGTTCGCTTGCTTCTCTTCTGGCCTAACCATTCTGCGTGAAGCGATTGGCGGTCAGGCTTAGGGAGGACACTACGAATGGGATACTGTGCCAGCTTCGTTGGCGTGATTCTCCTGGAGAATGATCCCCAGAAGATCATTCTGCTCTCCCTTACGCGCCTGTTCACTAGAGACACCGTGGCGGTCTTTATTGCCGCGTCCGAAACCTGGATAACCGTCCTCGCACCCAGCAGACCCGTGATGGATAGTGCGAGGTACTCGTTCAGCAAGGAAATTTCTCTATCAACTTTCATCCAGTTCGCTACGTTCTTTGTGTTTACATCATCATGCACTTTCGAAAGAAGCTCCAGTCTCGCGTCGACTATCCCGATCAATGCGTAACACACCGGTCTTTGTGATTCAGCAACGGGGATTGGGTTTCGTTTTTTGCGGCTCTCTTAGCTGCAGTATGCATTGCACCCTCAATGTGGAGGCAGCTGGGTCGGGAGAGTTAGCTAATTGGCTCACCTGGTCGTCCTGTAAACCCGTGCGTCTAAAGTGCCACCAGGCTTTGTAGGTGTGGCATTGCATACCGCGTCTTACGTTCGACGGACAACCATTTCGCCCACCTGTGTGCTGGTCTATCGATGGCTGCAGGGATCAGTCTGTATTCATTAGTGTCATAATTAAGACGGTGCAAAACAGGATCTGAGCGGAAAATAACAGGCGTTATCACGTAAATGTTATATTAGAGTGAAGAAAATTCAACAGATGACTCATGTGTACTCTGTAAATAGATTGAACAGTGAAAGGATCCTTTCACAAATTTGCACGAGGGAAAAACACGAAACCAATTTCGAACGTACCGCGCAAGGGTGGACTCGCATAACTTCGACAAGTTTTATATTTTCCCAACTCTCGTTCGCCGAAAAAGTATATTATTATTCCCAGGCGGGATGAATTCCATGACTATGTCAACCGTACTTTTCATATCTCACTAACTGGCAATTTTCACTGTACTCTGGGCTCATTTACTATCGTTATTTGACATTTAAAGCCTACGCCACGACCTGAAACCACTCGGATCTCGCAACATTTGTGTAAGTGAAAACGGGCTGCCTTTGATGCCTCCCTTCTTTCCCTTTTTTACTTTTGCTCTCTTTCACACTCGTTTTCGCTCTCCTCACTCGTTTCTAGCGACATCTCCGTAGACCCCTTCTTGACCACTGACAGGCCTGTTCAGCGTCCATTGACTCGGCCGTCAAGACCGCATACACTTCGAAGTGATAATTCAAACCCCGACACTCACTTCAGCGTTTGCACTCAAAACCACACCAGAGAACAGAGTACCCTCACATGTACGCTGAACCCGCTTTATACTGACATATGCTGTTCCTCCTTAGAGGAGATTTCAAGAACCAAAGTACAGTTGTTAAACTGGTCTCCCGATCGGTTTGATGTTGCTTGTGTTTGCGCACCTCTATTCATCCAGCAGCCGCTGCTGCCGGTTCTACTGAGGTTGATATCGTTCTAAGTCACCGAGCTGAAGGGTTCTGGGTTGAATAGCTTCCCCTTGAAAGTCGCTTTTGTTCGGTTTTGGCGACGTCTCCGAAGGCATCATTTAAATGAATAAATCGTTTAGTTGTAACACCCTTTCGGCGCCTGGTTACCATGCCACCTGAAGGAAGCACGAGGGCTGGGATACTGCCAGGTTGCCCAAGGCTAGACAGAGGAAGTCGAGAGACTGACGTCGGGTTCGAACCACGAACCTTCCGGCTAGTAAATTCGCGCTCTTATCACTGAGCCATCTTGCCCCACTTAAATACACCGATAATCGCTGCCTGTTTATCGTATCTGCTTGGACCCCAACGGACTGTAGTTCCGATACAATCAAGGACAGCTTATACAATGCTTTGTGCGTCTTTTTGCAATGCGCTAAGAGTTCAGACATTCTTGTGGCTGTCGGAAACGTGAGCGCGCACGTAGATAGAATTAGAGCTGCTGAGGTTCATTTGGGTGGTCGTCTAGGAATGGACTCGAGACGCATGGACAACGGCGAACGTCTACTGCAGTTGTGCGCTGGCCACAGCATTTTTTAGCAGTACTACCAAAACAAGAGAAGCCGTGTGGCGGCATGGAGCCAACCTCTAACACAAATTGACCAGATTGCATTAGCTACAAGTGGCGTAGGTCAATTGCTGTTGTCGATTGTTCTGGAACACCTATGTGGGTTCAGACCACGCGCTTGTTCGTTGCTGCCTCTCGCTGCGCTCTTCAGGGACGTGCAAGATAAGCACACCTCGCCTGGATTTTGGAAGCTCTCGGACCATGATGTGCAACAAATATACCAGAACCACCTACAGAAGTCCCTCTTGGCCAAGACGTCTTCTGACGTCGACTCTTGTTGTAAGTTACTGTCCACAGTCGTGCAAGGTCCTTGGCGCTCCGCCTGCGAAATGGCACAACCAACTAGTTTAAGAATTAGATGTCGTGCGACGTTCCAAAACTGCTTGAAGCTCGGACACGTATTCCTCCTCGTATAGTAGGTATATTACCGCCCCACGGACTGTCAGACTTCAGGTGAAAAAGGGTGTCCGCGCGGATCGAGAACCCGCTCGGATTGGGAAGGAGGCGAGGAACATTGGAAATGTGCCTACACTGTTCAGCCGCAATGAGCCCGGTGATCTCGCTACGAGCCCAGAAAAGCCTCCGATGAGCGAAACTACTACTGATAAAGAAGACTTGCTTGCCTCTAAAAATACAGCCCTCTGAATCGTCAATAATTTAGCTAATAAAAAATCATGCAGCTGTAACACCCTTTCGGTATCAACAGATGGAGGCTCGAGGGCTCGGATACTGGCAGCTTGCCCAAGCACAGATAAGAGCAGTCGAGATACTGAGGTTAGCTTTCAATCACAGACCTTCCGGTAGTGAGCTGGTGAGACGTTTAGAAGGAGTCCGAGAACGAGTTAGAACAGAGTCCAGGTTTTCGAGGATAAGCAACGTTTTACTTGTCTAAGAACAAGTGTACATGAGCTGAAATGTACATACAAAAGTTCAGTACGAGTATATATGGTAAGTATAAGAATAAGCACGCAAAAATCACGACATTCACCCCGACAGTGTTTGAATAGGCACATATGAGCTGACGTAGACAGAAAGTGATGTGCTGAATCAAGCTTCTCTGTTCCTCAAACAATAAGGATTAATGCCTCGCTGTTGTTCTAGAATCCCAGGATAACTCGGTTGGTGTTCGGAGGACGGTACTGAAAAAGATTCAGATGCTTGAGAGCTATCGGGCTAACGTCCGGTTAGTTCAGTCGTATCTGGGTGTTCGGTATCTTCGTTGGATTCAGACAGATTGAGAACATTGTCAGTTGTATTCTGAACCGCTGGGGCTAGACGGCGAAGGGACACGGTTTCGACTCTTCCGTCTCGATGAGCAATGTGTGCGTAGTGTGGGTTGCAGTTCAGAAGGTCAACTTCTTCTACTAGTGGTTGGTACTTGGATGACCTATCACCTCGTTGCAGCAGAACTGGACCAGGGGTGGTCAACCAAGATGGCAACGATATTCCAAATGTTGATCGACGTGCGTATTGGAACAAACGTTCGTGTGGAGTACAATTAGTGACTGTACATAACAATGATCGGAGGCTGTGTAGAGCATCAGGGAGTACTGATTCCCAACGGGAAGGCGGGAGATTGTGAGATTTCAGCGCTAAGCTTATTGTTTTCCAGAGAGTACCGTTGAGACGCTCAACTTGACCGTTACACTGTGGATTATAAGCTGATGTATGACTCATAGCAACACCTTTCTCCAGAAGAAAGCTATTGATCTCAGACGACATGAACGATGAGCCTCTGTCGGAATGGATATAGGCTGGCATTCCGAACAGACAGAAGATTTGTGTGAGACAGTCAATCACAGTTGCCGAGGTCATATCCGCACACGCAAATGCAAATGGGAATCTAGAGAACTCGTCAATTATAGTGAGTAAGTAGCGGTTGCGTGTATTAGATGGCAAAGGACCTTTAAAATCCAAACTCAGACGTTCAAAAGGTTGTGTTGCTTTAATGAGTCTACCAGAGGATTTCCAAAATCTTGGCTTCAGTTCAGCACACACTTTGCAGGAGGAAATGACGCGCTTGACATCGTCGACGGAGTAGGGGAGATTCTTGCAACGCACAAAATGAAACATACGGGTAATGCCTGGATGGCAGAGGGAGTTATGGAGCTCTCCGAGTTGGTTATTGCTCCCCATGGAAGCACATACGTTTCGTGACAGAGTGTCGGCGACATGATTGTCCTTGCCAGGTCGGTATATGACATCATATTTGTACTCGGACAGCTCAATCCTCCATCGTTGTATCTTGTCGTTTTTCACTTTACCCTTCTGTCCACCGCCGTACATGAATGAGACTGAACGCTGATCGGTGATCAGTTTGAAGGGTCTTCCGAGTAGATAATGCCGCCATTTCCGGATGGATTCAACGATAGCGTAGGCCTCCTTCTCGATGGCAGAATGATTCTTCTCGCTCGGATTGAGTGTCCTCGAGAAAAAGGCTACCGGCCGACGGTTTTGGCTTAGGGACGCGGCTATAGCCACATCGGAGGCATCCGTTTCAACAACCAGAGGCTCGTTATAATCTATTGTGATTAGTGTAGCATTTTCTAGTTCGTTCTTTAGGTTGTCGAAGGTCAACTCGACGTCGGCAGGTAGGGGAAAAGTTTTATTCTTTACCAGTTTGTTGATTTTGTCGGAAAATGAGGATATCCAATGAGCATAATATGCAAACATACCGATGATACGTTGCATTTCCGTGGTAGTACGCGGAAGAGGTAACTGACGGATGGGTTCCATGCGTTCAGGGTCTGGTCTAATGACACCCTTTGAAACCTCATAACCTAGGAGGCGGATAACTTTTGAAGAAGTGACTGTTTTGTCATCATTAAGAGTGATCCCATACTTCCTCGTAGCTCTCAAAAACGACTGGAGATTGAGATCGTGTTCCTCTTGGGTCTTGCCACAAATAGTCACATTGTCTATGTAGGCATACGTGCTTTTCAGCTTTTCAGTCGTAATGATATTGTTAATAGTTCGCTGAAAACACGCAACACCGTTTGTGACACCGAAGGGTATGCGACGAAACTGAAACAGGCCACCACATGCTTCGAATGCTGTAAAAGGTTTGTCGGATGCCGAGATGGGGACTTGATGGTAAGCAGACAAGAGGTCTAATGTACTATAGACTTCGTAGTGCGAAATCTCCTCAATCATTTTGTCCAAGCGTGGCAGAGGGTAAGCGTCCAGATATGTGAACCGGTTGATAGTTTGGCTGTAGTCAACAACCATCCGGCGTTTGTGATTGATACCCTTAGTAATCAAAACCTGCGCTCTCCAGGGAGACGTTGACGGTTCGATGATGCCTTCTTGCAATAAGCGGTCAACTTCGGCGCGAATGAATTTTTCATCATCCGGATGATGCCTTCTTGATTTGGTTGCAACAGGCTTGCAATCTGGAGACAAGTTGGCGAAAAGTGATGGTGATTCAACGTTTACAGCCGTCAGGCCGCAGATGGTGAGCGCATCACGATCCCCGCCGAATGAAATTTCTACCTTGCCATGTAGACCTAGAAAGTCATGCCCGAGTAAAACGTCGGTGCAGAGGTTTGGCATTACAAAGAGCTTCAGTTCACTGTATGAGGTATCTCTGTATCGGACAGAAACACAAGCGTAACCAGTCGTTCGACAAGATAGGGATGTAGACGCCATTGTGACGACTGAGAAAGTTGGATAAATTTTCCAATTATGCAGTTTCACGACCTTAGCGTTAATGAAACTGCAAGAACTCCCTGTGTCGACCAGAGCACGGAGAGTGATGCCATTGACTTCGATAGTTGCGATGGCATGCGCCAGGCAGGTAGGAGCTGCTGCAACGAATAATGACGATAAAGTAGGCTTTGTTGTACAACTTGTGTGGAACTTGGAGGTATTTTTTGAACGGCACACGCGGCGGAAGTGACCGCGTTTACCACAAAGATTGCAGACGGCTTCGCGAGCGGGGCACTTTGGACGAGGATGTGCATCATAACCGCAGAAATAACATGTCTGAATGGATTTTACAGCAGCAGTGGTCGGATCAACACGCAGTTCGGGATTCTGTGAAGTGGGTGGAATCGTAGAGCAAGCTACGGGTTCGTTACTAACATGTGACTGTGTTTGTTTGTGAGCCAATTCGAGGGATCTAGCCAGCTGATATGTTTGGTCCAGAGTGAGTTCGCTCTGTGCTAGAAGTTTCTCGTGGACGTGGACGCCGTGACTGTGACTGTTTGTGAGCCAATTCGATTGATCTAGCCAGCTGATATGTTTGGTCCACAGTGAGTTCACTCTGTGCTAGAAGTTTCTCGCGGATGGACGTGGACGCCAGGCCGTTAATTATAGCATCACGCACGCACTCATCTTGATATTCAGTTGCAGACACAGATTTAAACTCACAATCTTTAGCTAATGATTTCAGTTTTTGTACGAACTGATCGATATCTTGTCCACTCTCCTGCTTGTAGGTCTGTAGCAGGTATCGTGCATATATGACATTTTTTGGATGGACATATAATTTCCGTGACGTGTCGATTGCAGATTCATAGTCGGTGTGATCAGCAATGTGATCGTATACTAACGGATCGACAAAGTGGATGAGAGTTTCAAGTTTGTCGGGTTTAGAAGATTCGACGATTTTCAGATAAGTTTCGAAGGTACGAAACCAGTGATTCCAGCGTTTTGCTGCATCTGCGAAGTTTGGGTCAGCGTCGAAGAACCGAGGTCGTAGTTGCGGGTCCATTGTGTTCTTAGACAAGTAAGTTGAGACGTTTAGAAAGAGTCTGAGAACGAGTTAGAACAGAGTTCAGGTTTTCGAGGATAAGCAACGTTTTACTTGTCTAAGAACAAGTGTACATGAGCTGAAATGTACATACAAAAGTTCAGTACGAGTATATATGGTAAGTATAAGAATAAGCACACAAAAATCACGACAGCTGGTGCCTTAACTACTAAGCTGTCTCGAGCCTTATAATTCAACTGGCCACCTACAGTTACTCCGCTGGATTTCGGAGTTGCGATGCAATTCTGGATAGTGGACTTGGAACTCCTGAAGACGGAAGTAAGCGACTGCCTTTTGTCTCAAATCTTACGGAGCTGCTGGTCCTGACGAATTCATACTCGGTTTGTTTAAAGATGAGAGCAAAATAGGCAGTCTGTGTTTGCCTAACTTGTTTGCTTCGATTTGGGTGAAAAAGACTGTTTCACTAGGATGAGTTGATAGTAGTGCCTATTCTAAAAAGGGTGAGTGTGGTCATCATAAAGTAATTTGACACTCTCTCCTACTAGACTGCGTTTCTCATTCTGCGTCGTCTTATAAAGGTGCGGAAAGACATTACCCGATGACAACAAGCAGGGTTCCGGCCGGAAAAGGGCTGCATGGACTGCATCCTTACAATTCATCAAGTGCTAGAGCAGCGTCGTGCGCGTAGGCCTTCGATTCTCTCGACCGGCTAGTTCTTTTCAACACTCGCCGCAGAATACGCCCTCATCATGATGGACAACACGACATCAGTGTTCAACGCTGATGCTTCACTGCTGTACAACCATTATTCATTTGAAAGCCTTATGGCGAAGAAAAGAATAAAGGTCAATGGGGAAAGCACTTATTGCTAGCTTCCTACCATCAGTCCGAGGTGCTTACATCTCCAGACACTCATTCAGGCAATCTGGATAGAAACTGACAACAAGAGCGCCACTGACATCGACTAGCAGCCATATTTTCCACCGTCTCCATCCAGGTTCAGGGGGGATCTCGCGGTCCCTATCCTGGAAGGCGAGTAGCACCAGCACCCAAAGGTTTCGTAATATCTTTCATGCCCCTCTGCCAGGTCAAGGGTTGGCTATCTCTGCTTCCGCCACTCTGAATTGGGCACGGAAAACAGCACTTTCAGCAAACGACGGTTCGGCATACGCTATACATGGCCTAACCAACACGGATTCTGGTGCAGGACACATTCCCCACTAGAAGTTTTCCTTGCACAACCGAGGACTCGCTTTCTAGTTTTATCGTTGCGAATTCTCCGACACCAACCCACACAAGCTATTGTCCTGAGCCAAAGGTTTTCGAACACCGAACAGACTAAGTCGCACAGCCATGCAACGAAAATGCCCCACTGTTGCCTGATACACGTCCTTCGAGATTTGAGAATATGCCGCTTTGACGCCCCAGGTGTTTCAAATTAACAAACCCGATCCGAGCCTTTCACATTCGTGCATTAACCTCATCTGTCACTAAAATCAGAACTAATACACTTCCAAAGGTACGTTTCTCTCTGGATTTTAAGTGGCGTGTCTAATTTCTGCACGTCCACGAGCATATCCTTAGACTTTGTGAGTGCAAGGTGCATATCAAGGGACAGGATGACTTTAGTCATACCTAGACAGAAGGATGATTAGCGTCCTTAACACAAACCTTTGACCCAAAACCTGACCGCAAAGCAGCGGGGTTTGGTCGGAAATGCAACCATACTACCATTTTTGCGGAGCAGGTCGCCAAACGTCTTCCAATCCCCAACCTGGAGGACCAGAAGACTGTGTTCGTCAGAACTCTAACCATTGATCAACCTGGTATGAGAGACTCTGTGAGTGTCGCACGGACGCCCTTCCCAATGTAACTCGCGTAGGTACGCCCTCGAAATTCGTGAATCTCATGCGCTCACATACCTATGGGCGCGCAAGAGAGTATGGGGAGCTCTCCAAAAACACCCTACAAGCAGTGGTGGTCGGCAAAGATGTTCATACCTTTTTTGTTTACTTCCGCTATTGATGAGGCAAACACTGGAAGGTCTCCAAAACCCAGTATCCGGACCTCTGAGCAAGGACCTGGTTGACTTATGTCATTGATACGATTACGGAAGATTCACTGTCAGCCTCTAACACACGTGAGATCAAAGTTCTCTCTGGGTGTCCGCTCGCAGATATTGAGTACGCAGTCGAAATAGCTCTTTTTTGGATCATCATGATGCAAACAATATTAACCAATCTAAATAATTCCGCCTCACGGTTTGGCGTGCGCTTCACACCTGCAAAGTGTAAAGTGCTACTGCAAGACTGATTGGGCTCGAACCCTAGCCTCATGCTTGCGAATGAACCGATTGAGGTAGTAGATAAATTTGTTTACCTGGGCAGCTGCATCGGTCCCGGTGGTCCCGCGAAAGATGATATTTCCATCCGGATTTGGAAGACCAGAGCAGCCTTTGTGAACCTACGTCACTTATGGCGTAGACGTGACATCAGCTTCTCTGTCAAGGGTCGAGTTTATAATGCTGCGATGCGCTCCATCTTACTATAAGGATAAAAAACCTGAACGCCGCGCGCCGAAGGCTTCTGAAGACTTTCAGTGCTTTACCATCGATTTCTTCGGATCGTTGTTCGAGTCTGGTGGGAACATCTGGTCACTAATGCTGAAGTTAGTCGAATAGTTTTCAGGAGAAATAACTCGCTCACGATAGATAAACCGATTATTCCCGACAGGTTGCGCCGACTTGGCCACGTGATCTGTGTGCCGGTCGACCGACTACCTCGTAGGGTTCTTTTCTTACACTCACAGGAAGGGTGGAAACGAGCCAGAGAAAGTAAAGCAATGAATTGGCAGTGACGTGTGAAAGCCACTACCAGTAAACTCCGCTGTGCTGGTCATTGCCGTCTTTCTGGATGGGGACTCCGAGAAGGGACGTATCGGTGGTCAGACTCATTATCAGACGGCACAGTCGTACCCCCCTGTGGTTCAACTCTCGGTCGCTTCCACTCAGCTCAAGGCCGGGCGAAAAGAGTTCTGCAAGGCAGACGGCTTTCTAGCATGCGGATTATATGTCCTAACCAGCGTAACCTATGAAGCATGAGTAATCCATCTACCGCGGGAAAGTTCCTTCTTCCTAGGACCATCTGGCGTACCTAAGTGTCGCTAGTCCGATGTGTTCCCACCAGATCTGGCCAATGCTTCCGAGAAACCAATGATCAAACCGTGACATCTTTCACATGTTCTCTGTGTGTAGAGGCCACGTCTCTGATCCATAAATCAATATGGATGTAACTGCCTCAGTGTGAACTCTGCTGTTGACGGACAAACTGACGTGACGTCTGTGCCATGAGTGTCGGAGGTAGGCAAAAAGTATCCTGGCTTTCCTGATTCCAGAAGTAATCTCATCTGCAGCCAGTCCACTGGAACTTATACAGCTGTCCAGGTAAACAAATTTGTCTACCACGTCGCTTGGCTCGTCTGCAAGCATGACGTTTTGTCCCACCCAATATTGTAGCAGCACTTAACGCGTTGCAGGTGTGAAGTGCATGCCAGACCGTCCGGCAGAGTTATTTAGGTTATTTAAAGTGGTTTGCATTTTTGAAGCATATGGACCAAGAAGAGCAATATCGTCCGCATACCAAATATCTGTGGGCGAACGTCCCGGGATCATTTCGACCCCTAGGTTTCGGAGACAGGCAGAGGGATTTCAAGCAGCTTATCAATAACTAATTTAAAGAGGAAAGGTGAGAGAGGATAAGCTGGTCTTACACCAATGGATGCGGTGAACTCAGGTGGAAGCTTGCTGTATTCTCGTACGATCCCACAAGAGTTGGCATACAGTTCTCCCTTTAGGGATATAAATTTGTCAGGGACAGCTTCGATCGCCAGACACTGCCAAAGTTTCTCACGATCGACAGAATCAAGAGCAGATTTCATACCAAGAAAAACAACCAACGTGGGACGTTTCAAGCATTGGTGCTGTTCAAGATTTTGTCTCAAGCTAAAGATATGGTCAATGCATCTTCGGAAAGTGGGAAACCCAGCTTGGTTTTCATTATTCTGTCTCTCCCGATAATCGATCAGCCTGCGCAAAATAATACCAGAGAGGACCTGAGATGCGATGGATAGCTAGCTGATGCCACGATGGTTTTCATGTGAAGTTCTTGCTTCGTTTTTAAAAACCAGGATAATGGTCGAGGAGCTCCACTCGACTGGCATTCTGTTTTCGTTCCAAATCTGTTCTTTGTCGGGCTGCTTCCATTGGCCTTCCCGAAACAATTGAACCTTAAGGAACTAACTTCCAGTATAGCCACAGGGTGATCGCAGCACAGAAGCCCAATCACCACGACAGGGTAACAGCTTCAGGTCGGAAGAATTTCCTTGGACATTTTTATTGTAAATTATAGGTAGTACCATTAAACCTTATGTCTCACGGGAAGAACTACCGTCGGCTATCGGGTTATATATGGAGTGAAGACAGTCCAAGAGGGCTCGCGATAGCGACTCATGGACATCCAACCAGAAAACTGTCTTGTTGGTGACGGGAGCGAGATGGTTCAAGTGGTTAGAGCGCGAACTTACTGACCGGGTGGTCCGTCGTTCGATCCCAACTTCTGCCTCTCGACTTCCCTTCTCTAGGCGTGGACAACCTGACGTATCCCAGTCCTCGTGCTTCCTTCGGGTGGCGTTGCAGATAGGCACCGGAATGGTGTTACAACTGAACGATTTTCGTTATTGACTGCCTTCCTTACCATCAGAGGACCCGGAACGCGATGCCTTCGTAACTGTAGACGCTATCTGACAGTCTGTTTGTTTCTCCGTTGGCGCTAACTTGTCCGCCCGAACACTCCGTACTCTCCTTAGACCTTGTGTTTTCGCCATTCACGTTATCATCATCATCATCATCATCATCATCATCATCATCATCATTGCCAGCTGTAATAACCGCGTACTCGTCGTACAGTGGTTGTAGCTGCCGCAGTTTCGTTCACCGATGATTTGGAGTGAGGGGTAGGTAGCTGCGCATTGCAGGCGCAAGCTGATAACTTGGTGCATAAATCCAGCACTGTCAGTGGGCTGTCAAGTGGGGGGGGGTTAGAAAAGGAGCTATGCATTGAAGGCAATAGCTTTGATGCACGAGCGCCATTGAGGGCGCGACTGGGCCATGTCTGATAATGTCTCTAGCCATTGATGTGGCCCGTCTCGGGGTCCCCATCCAGGAAGACGGCGGTATGTTCGACTTGAACACTGCTAACGTTTGCCTCTGATGCCCAACTGTTTCTTCCCAGTCCACCCTCACCTGTGTTGTTGACAACCATTATAATACCACCATTTTGCTTTCACAGGTTGCTTTGTGACATCTTACTGACCTCACCCCGATCGTTCCGCCGACGCTAGTCCGAAATGGCGCTTCGTCCACTCCTGCGTAAAATTGAGAACATTGGGCTTTTCTGTAAGTTGTTTCCGTAAAATGTTGATTATTTGTGCATTATATACCGTTTGAAGAAGAGTGGGTGCCTTAAATGGTACGGTATGTTCAATCATATTACCTTTCACAAACCACTTCCTGACATTCGTTGTTTACTGCGTAGTATCTTCACTCCGACATCTGAATCGATTGAGCCTTTAACATACCGTTGAATTAGTTCTATCGGGTGTTTGTTATGCCATAGAAGTGTTAGAAGTGTAGAAATCGTTTTCTCTGTCGACTAAAACTGAGATCAAGCTCTTTATTGAAGGCTTCTTTTATTGAAATACATGCTCCCAAGCTGATCAAGATGTCTCTGTAGTGAACTGCTTGTTCCTTTTGCAGTCTTCACTTTGGATCGCCAACGAGATTCGTTTTAAATCATCCAATGACAGACCCCTCTCCCCGATGCGGCTTGTAAACATGGTGTAAAGACGTTCGTTTTAGAGTACAGTAGTCCTCCTCACAGAGGCCACTGTCGGAAAGTGACTACTAAAGAAAGAGTTTATTTTACTGACTCGGTATGACATGTTACGTCACGCTGGAGGCTCTAAGGCTGGTAGGCACACTCTGAACTACATATACGGAAACCGTGGCCACGAATGTTTTAAACTCTGACGCAAGATCAATTCAGAAAGTACCTAGTTTCTAAGCTTCTAATTTGGCGTTGAGGCCTGATGGGAGAACTCCCTTCATAAATAACGTCAAAATGTAGTCGGATGCGGAGGCGAGGCAAGCCTTAAGCTCCAAAATAATTTCCACATGCACCTTCCAGAAAGTGGAATGCTTTCGCACATACCTTAGGGAAGCCACTACAGCTGTTGTTATAAGACTTTTCGTACCTCTTTCAGACTGCAGTATATCCCTCTTGAAGTTACCAACATCAGGAGAAGCCAATCGTAAAAAGCAACTTCGAGTTAGTCCCTCAAATACACAGGATACCAGCTAACAGGAGAGACCAATTTTAGCCGGTCATTTAAGGTGCTCTCTCCAGAAGGAACTAGTGTACAACCGCGTCCGCTTAGAGAGTTGGCTCTTGGGAAATGACTTATCGATCTTTTCAAATACTGTCCCCTGAAGAACAGACTGTGCAAGGCTTGTCCTCCTCTGAGACAGCACCCTGAGGGACCCACTGTAGTACGCAGTCCCTTATAGCATGGACCTAACCTTTGGGTTGCAGACTTTTCATCACCAATCGAGGCCACATGGTCAGTGCACTAACGAAACTGGCTTGAGCGGAGTGACTGCTGTATTCAATCAACACTTGCTCACTTCAACTTAATGATGGCTCGACTTTTGAAAGAAGTTAGGTTTCAGGTGCACATTTTGTGTTTCTGTGTATGGATTGCTGACGCCTCTGGTAGAATATAAGATAGACATGGCATTGAAGCTACTCAGATTGAGGAGCATGAAAAGTTTCGAGCATTTCTTTCCGATGTTGGTTTTCGATTGTGTACTATTTTCTATCTTGTACATATTTTTCTGTGACGATAGTTGACTATTGATACTAATGACTGTCATTAAACCGATTTAACAATTCAAGGAGCAACAGCCGAACTTCTTAAAGACTAGAGATCTCGCAATCGCCGGCAACCTAAGATTACATAACATAGAAACAAGTATTACTGAGAAACGACTTTGTCAATAGTTGAAACAGTTTCAAACCGACTGTTTGACCCCCTCTTTGCTACGCGTCAATCAACGTACTCAAGTACGATGGCTACTTTTTTTGTCAGGGCTCCGATTGTTAACCCCGGAAGAGACAAGATTTCCCGTCGTAGCGATAGCCTATTGAAAAACGAAATGTTACATAACGATATTACCTAAGGCCTCTTTATTGTTGTCAAACCAATGGTGCATATTTGATGCAGCCAGCTGTCTGAACTGATTTCTACTCTGACAATACAGCCCCATTGCGAAATCCATTTGTCAATGCTGCAGAAATGGCAAGCCATGGGTAAAACTGTTCGGATCACAAATGAGCCCTCGTTCTCGAGAAATACACTCATTTGCAAATCAATTTGGTTTTCACGGATGACTCAACTGAATCTCTCGTTTATGCTATTCTACAACCGAATGTGCTGCACACAGGCCGCCTCAGTTGGCACGATATTCAAGATATCGCAGTATATTTTCATAAAGGAACCTATTCACAAGGTTACTGAAAACTGTTCGACAGCCCGCGACCGGAAACTCGGGGACTGCCTGATGAGCCCCAAGAAGGGCGAAACCGGTCGTAGGCTGTCGAAGAGTTTCCAGCCACCTTGTGAGTAGTTCCCTTTATGTAAATATACTGTGAGCCCTCCTTCTCTTTCACTGTCGGATGATATTTCTGGGTAAGGCTTTGATGGTCTGCAGTCGAGTGGCACACTGAGTAATTATTAATGCGCGAGCCTTTTCCCTCGATTATTTCTGTACTCGTTTGGATATTCGGGTGACATATCACTTTCAGTGTTTCCTATGGGTCTTTCGTGTGTGTCAATAAAACACCATAACTGAATAATCTACATTATAACGCTTTGGAGCACATCTGTCTAGCTATTTCACCCAGGTACTGGTGGCGAAGAGTTGAGCAGGTCAGGTGATGAATGATCGGTCAGAAAACTATGCATGATCACGCCAAGTTTTCTCAATTGCCTCGTCATCTGACGCATCAATCAGCCCTTGTGGCCTTAAACTCCACCGCTTTCGTCTTAAATTTCATCAGCGTTCTGTTCCATTTTCAAACGATGGTTGCTTTCCAAATGATCATACCCAGTATGTGCGGTTCTGGTAACCCTTGAAAGGCTACAGGAACGCGACTGTATGCTGTTGTCTTTGAGCTGCTCGAAGCGAAGACCTACGAAATCTTTCCGATTGTTTTTCATAAGAACACGAAGACTTTAGGTTTGCTTTTGGATGAATGGTCATCGTTTGTAGTATAATCTGCACTAGCGGACTGGAGAGGCGGTTTCCCCCAGGTGTGCTCACTCTTCTACAGCCACCGGTGGACCTCATCAAATCTATTTTGTGAATCCACCTCAATAACAGCACTAGACTTTGATTGGACAGTAATCACTTGGTTCTAACGATACGGGTCCCATCAGCAGTCGCTTTCGGGAGGTGTAGTATATTCAGAACACAATCGGCGGGATTTATAGCAACACTATATGTTTACGAGATTTAAAGAACCATTTGAAGATAAGGGATGCAATACAAACAGACCATTCTGAACATTCTCTCTGTATGCCACCACTAGGCAGTGAATTCTGTTGTGAATTTTTCAGTAGTATGTAATGTGGCTGAGGGTCATGGACTACATCACCCCCTGTTAGATAGCTCTCATCAGCCCTATCTCATTCCTATAGGTCGTTTTTGCATTTGTTTATCTAAAGCGCCTGTATGTAGCCGGGACATATTCACAACCTCCTGCATGTGTCATCCTGAAGAACCATTAGTCCTGTCAAAACTCAAGCGCGGTACTGGGGGTCGCTCCTCTTTCAACGGAATGGTCGCCACCGTGTTTGGGGCCACAGGGCGACTCGGACGGAATGTAATCACTCATCTGGCAAAAACCGGGACACAGATAATAATTCCCTATCGTGGTGACCCGTACTTTGTGAGAGACCTGAAAGTGCTGGGTGATCTCGGTCAGATATTGTTCTTGGTAAGTCCTATTCGTACAGTCATCTCGTTGTTGAATACAGTAGTACTTCTCCAGGAAGCACCTTTGGGATATCCTCAAATATTTACACGATGGTGTGTTCCTCTCCCCAGAGTCGCACGACTATGAGCTGCATCACACTCCCCTGTGAACTTGTAATGAAGTTTTACTTGGGTTCCGTTGTATCCGACAGTCCTTATCAGTGTACGGTGAGATGTTCCGTTTGGCCTGGAGTGCATGCGCCAGGTGCCTTGGCATATTCATGAGTTAGGCATACATGTGCAACGTGGCTAACCTGTTCCATCATGGTTGTCAGCCTCTTTAAGCTGGATCATACGAATGAGTAGTTGTTAATATGTCGGAATCCCGGTAGCTCGGGTGCGTTGATTGGCCGTAGATCAGGTAGGTGGCCGTTGTTCCTTGATCGAGAAGCCCGGATGAAGCTTTTGTCTGCCCCAGACAATAAATCGTGATTTCTATCATGTAGGCAACGAAGTTTTATTCTTCTAGTCGCTGCCAACGATAGATTTTTTGCTTGTCGGTTTATCCGAAGCCAGAAGATTAACCGGTAATGTTAGGTTAGATAACCCCCAAAGAAATAAATCCGCATTGGACAAACAAGTCACAGCCTGTGGCCTTTAGATCTAGATCAAGGACTGCACCCGTCAGGTGGCAGACGGTTTGCCTCACAGAACTTTTTCCACCCGGCTAGGTACAGGCTGGGACCAACACCAGTTCCTTTATTAACTTCCGATGAAGTATGAAAACTCCAAACACAAAACCCACCTTGGTTGGTGCTTGTCACCTGAGTTGGTGCGTTCTTCAGTACAGGATATATGGAAGGCAGACTTAGTCCGTGCTTTACCCGCATCAAAGCTACTGTTTTCAGTGCGTGTGGCTTATGCGAATTCCACCGGAAAACTGCATTAGCTCAATACCAACTCGCTATCTTTTCTAACCAACCGGCTCTGATACATATTTGCTCCCGTCTCATTCATCAGTGAAAGAAATAATTATCAATGTGACCGACTGGGTTGTCTCAACACATCTCAGCTCCCATATGGCGGCCTTTCGATTGGTAACTGTATTGCATAACTTTGTGCGTTCCAGCCTTTTCATTTAGAAGATGAAAATACTATCCGTCAATCTATGCGCTACAGCGATGTGGTCATCAATTTGGTTGGCAAGGAAACTCACACCCGTAATTTCACACTAGAACAAGTTCACGTCGACGGGGCAGCACGAATTGCCCGCATCTCTAAAGAAATGGAAGTTGACCGCCTTGTGCACGTGTCCGCACTCTGTCAAAACCCGAATCCCCCCTGCTACGTCCGTGGACCGTCTCGTTTTATGAAATCCAAGGCAGCTGGAGAATCGGAGGTGTTGCGAGAGAGGCCAGATGCAATCATCTTTCGTCCAGCTGATATGTTTGGGGAACAGGACAGGTTTTTGTGCTATTATGCAGCGAAACGTGAGTGTTACCTTTCTCCCAGAATGTACTCAGTGCCCTTCTATTTCATACAGCCTCAGTGGCCCGATAACTTTCAACTACACACAACTCCGAGTCACTCAGATGTGATTATCTTGGTAAGCATGTGACAGCAGTCCTGTCAATAACAAAATCAACAGAAAAAGCACTCATGAACTAACATAGCCCTCAAAGTGAATCGCCAGGAAAGTTTATTTGATGTTTGAATGGCCAGAAGGATTCGGGAGGACATAGTGGCAACTGGTCACAACAGCAGGATGTTTTCGGAAAAAGCAGCGGGGATGTGCTGACGGTATTTTCTCATTCTGAACCTTATGCTCCCTCCAAAACAACCACCAAATGTTCACAGCGTGTATTGACACCCAAAACCAGTGTCGTGGCTTGCTGATGGTGGTGCAACTTCCGTGTCGGTCCTTGGCTTCCTGCTCCGCCCACTATGGTGTATCAATAGGCACGGTAGCTTGAGGAAGCTTTTCATGGAGACTAAGGGGGATTACAACCGTATTTGTAGGACTATCACAGAATATTCCACAAAGTTGCGCTAGAATCTTCGTGAGGGGGAGAAAAGCGTCGATCTATCGATGCTCGATCCAGATTTGCTGGCATTCTGACCAATCAATGGATGACTTAGTTTAGTCCGTAGCCCGCACGTGACACATTCGTCCAATTGACGTTATGTTCGGTTATTAAGGGCGGCTGATCTCCGGACATTTAGGTCAAAAACACGTGTACAGTTCCTCGCGCGTAAAGTGTATGCGGTGACAACATTCTTGAAGTCCTGCACCTTTGGGATGTGCCACTGGCAACCTGTATTCGGCGGATACTGGGTCATGATTGGCTGTTGGGTCCAGACTTTCGGCCACTCAGAGCTCGCCATGATGCTGGACTGGCAAGCAGTCCAACCTTCTGACCACTCCCGTGCGCCATGGCCCTTTGGCTGTAGCAGCGCCTAACCGCAACCGGTAAAGCGGTATCGGTGCGGAATTCTACCGAATACGGAAATAGTTCATTTGCACAAAGGGCGAAAAAACTGATGAGTGTAAAACGTGTTGAACAGTTCGGAGAAAGGAAGTAAACGCATAGCCCAATGTACTATAAATATAGTATAAGGCTAGGGCTGCTGGTGGCGAGAAAGAATTTGTGTGTACATGTCAGGAACGGAATATCAATGGAGCCTGTCATGTTGAATTGGATCTGTAAGACACAGCAACAATGCCCTATCTTAGGGCAGAGTTTGAGGTTATGGAGAACCAGTCGTCTTGCGAACGTTACAAAATACGCGTAGCTTGGGCGTGCTTCTTACTTACTGTTTTTTTTTCGTCGCGCTTAATAATGGGATAGCAGATGTGTCGTCTGCAGTCGATTAAGCATCATTAGAGCTTGGTTGAATGGATGACTCACTCAAGACAGTCTGAAAGCAAGCGCTAATGCTTAGAGCGAGGTCGCGGTCAAAATGTAAGAGATACCGTCTGAAGCAAGTGGTATCGAAATTTCGCGCGTCGCATGTCTCTATAAAGGTAACATCCGTTACGATCTGTTTTTCATCTTTACCACCCACGGGCCTCAGTGGCTGAACTATTCAAAAGGCGGAGATGATGAGTATATGCCTTGCCTAAAAATAATAGCAATCATTCAGCTATGGCCCAGTGGTTAGAGTGCGAATTGACTCACCGGAAGGTTTGTGGTTCGAACCAGACTTCTACCTCTAGACTCCCACTGTCTAGGCTTGGGCAACCTGGCAATATCCCAGTCTTCGTGCTTCCTTCGGGTGTCATGACAGTTAAGCCCTGAAAAGGTGCTACGGCTGAACGATGTGCCATAATGGAACCAACCACTTGCTCGCTATTTGTTCGCACTCGATAAGGAACCACAAGCACTGACGGTCAAAAGGTGAAACCTGCCCAACCGTTCATCGACTTCGCGACGACCGGGCATTGGAATCATTAAAAAAACGTACCTGAAGCTGTAAATTGAAACTTTGATGTTTTGAGATAATTGGAATGTCCTCTTACACCAGGAGGTTTCCCATCAAGTTGTGGCTGACGGGGATTTCTTTTGTAACCTCCCTTGGGAGGTGATCTCACTATTGCGTTAAGGACAGCACTCACCTACCTCTGGAAAATGTATTAATTTGTTTCTGGATAACAATTGTATTCTCGAGTGAATTGGTACTGACAGGAATGAAGGTTTCTGTTATACCCCGGTGTTTTTTGTAGTGCTTTTACATATCACCAGTGCTCTCACAGGCGGCTACACCGAATTCGCCAAACTCTAACCGATTCGGCGACCAATGGAGGCATGTGTTTGCATCACTTTTTTGTAGACGAATAATGGTCAGCATCCCAAGAACTTACGGTTGCATTCGTTATAATCCGAGAATCTGTGGCTGTACAGGAAGGTGCTGTTGCCAAAATACCACATCAAAAGATGTGAACACATTTTCTATTTCGTGTCAGTGGCGATCCCACTTCTATTATGAACGACGAGCTTTTCTGTTTGCTGATAATGACGGAATGAACACATTTTTCTTTCGATTCGATTGTGTAAAATGTGTTTTTCCAGCTACTGTACACAGACGGGCAAAAGTCACACAGTATTAATGACTACCTTGCTGTAAGAATATTCTTCAATTTCCAGTTACAATTTTGCCCTGCAGGTAGGGTCTGTCGATGCTAAGAAGCAGAACGAGGGCTCCTCAAATGAAGATTTTTTCTTTCTGACTCGCGGTTACGTACAACTTGTTGGTAGCGAGAAGCTTTTGGAGCCTTGATTTTCGGTTGTGAAACTGAAAGGATATTTGTTTCCCCCGTTTTTTCACACATCGTTCTCTGCAATCTTTACGAGGCTAGATTATGTGTCCTTGAGTGTACACGATGTTTCGGGTGGCTTCACCTCATAACTTACTAATTCCGCATTCCAGTGAGTTTGTCGTAACTAGGCTTTGGTATACAACTAAAAATTGGTAGAACGGATCTTTCGAAGGAATCCGAACTTTGAGAGTAAAAGAGGAGCTTTTTCTACCGCGATTGATGCGAGGATATCTCTTACAATTCAAGGAGAATCAATGGAAATTGTGGAAAACTTTACATACCTCGGTAGTTGTATTAACTCTGACGGAAGTGTGTTTGATGAGGTCAGTGCAAGAATCTCAAAGGCTCGAATCACCTTTGTTAATTTCCGTCACTTGTGGCGTCAAAAAGGCACCTCATTGGATCTTAAGGGTCGTGTGTGCCAGGCTACAGTAAGGGCTGTGTTGTTCCATGGGTGCGAGAAATGGCCCCTGCGGACAGATGATGTGAAGCGTCTTCAGGTTTTCGACCACCGATGCCTCAGAAGCGTGGCTAGTTTCGGACGGCATCAGCGTGTTAGTAACGAGGTGATTAGAAAACGGGTATTTCGTTGTTCTGCAGGCACCTCAATCCGAAAAAACGTCCTGCATAATCGACTACGATGGCTTGGTCATGTGCTACGCATGCCGAAACACCGACTACCGAGACGAGTAACTCCGTAACTCCCTCAGGATGGCGCAAACCGCGAGGTGGGCAGCACATGACTTGGCAGAAAGGCGTCAAAGACATCACGAAGAGTTTGGGTATTGTTGGTGTTGTGCGCCTTCCAGGATGGGGTCCCCGTGACCCCGTCTGTGCTTGGCTGGAGACGTTGAAAGAAATGGCGGCTAATCGATGTCAGTGGCGTTCTTGCTGTCAGTTTCTTTCCAGATTGTCTGATCGAGCGGTTGGTGGCGTAGGCACCTCAGAATGCTTGACATAGGCCAGCAC
>NW_008751661.1:2675324-2680074 GCF_000715545.1 Opisthorchis viverrini
ATGGTGCTGTCTTTGATGATGATGATGATGATGATGATGATGATGATGATGATGATGATGATGATGATGATGATGATGATGATATCGGGATTGATGAGGTGTGTTCGTCTACTAGAGTGGTGCTGCAGATTTTTGACCATAGCTTGGTCAGAGAAATTGTTTCAGGGCTAAGTATTCTCAATCACTGTTGTGATTAAAGGACAGCAGCTTGACAAATGCCATTTTTACCCAATCGCGGCGCCACATCCTGATCGCCAATATGCAATGTATGTAGTGTCTGATTGTGTATTACCAGTGCTGTTCATAAGATACCTGTTGACCACTCCTTGATTCTCTCTAAATGTTTCTTACATCTCGCCACCCACGAGCAGCTCGCCGCGTAGGAATGGGCCGAACAACCGATGTACCCCTGTGGGCACTAGGACAAAAGACAATCAAACAACCGGTGTACATTGGTGATGTGGCTCGAGGCATTGTGAACAGTTTGACTGCTCCGGATTCACCTGGGCGCATCTACGAGGCTGTCGGGCCTCATCGATATCGGCTAGATGATCTGGTCAAATGGATCTACTTCATTTGTCGTTACTTTCCCAACGAGTTGAATATCGTCCGGATAAATCCGATTTTCCTGTAAGTTGTGCACGAATAACCCCAGCTTCACTGTGTACGATTTTTAGAATATCTGTGGATTACTATCCAGAACTCAGACAGCGGCAATCGAGCAGCCGTGATGAGGAACTTCTCTGTCAACAGCGCTCTGCCTAGCCACTTAAGATTTTGCGCGTCTTTTAGGTTTACTTAACAGCCATAGTGGAGCTTTATTTGAACACCTTATCCATCGAATTTTTAAAAATTCTTTTGTGTTTTCCTACTCTGCTGTCCCACATGTTCTACGTTTACGGCCCCCCATTAACATCATGGCTGTCGACAGCAATGTAATAGTATCAGCAGCTTTTACTAATTCCTTCCCGTTGTATATGGTTGAATGCGTGCCAAGGTTTGTGGTGGGACTCATTTTGCAGTGGAATGTTTGATAACCTCAAACCTATTCTCCGTTTCGTAAGCAGTGGCACTTGGAAAAGGAGTGCTAGTACTATCAGTTCTACTGGCGAGCAAGTCACCACACATGTTCCAACTCTCAGTATGCAAGACCAGGTGGTTGTGTTCTTTAGATTCCGATTCTACGTCCTGACCGCAGTTGTTAGGTGGACGTCACTCAACTGTCGTTTATGGAGGCCCACAAACTGTCGCAACGTGACAACGTCGTTCGGCTTGATATAATTTGTACCCAAAGTGCCATGATCAGGCTCGAAAAGTTCCGCCCAGCGGCTCATTTTGATCGGCTACGTCATTTAGTTTGTTTCACTGCTGAATACTATCAGTAGTACGTTGGTTTCAGGACCCTCGAAAACTGACACTTTATATTTGTCCTGCTGGTTTTTGAGTCATGGAACTCTTTTCATTACGACCACCATAGTATCGCTTGTATGGTGGATACCAATGACTGAATCGCCTAAGGAAACGATGTTTCATAGAGTCAGCTGTCCAAGTGTTAGGCAGGAATCCACACGAATCTCGCTATACCACACGTCTTTAGGCGCTGCTACGGCCGATAAGCCTGACCCGCTCAAGGTTGGCCCAGAATTCGGGACGCTTGCCGGTCCGGCATCAAGACGAGATCTGATTGGTCAAGAATCTGGACCCAATAGCCAATCATGACCCAGTATTGGCCAAATGCCGGTCGGCAATGGCGCATCCAGAATGCGTCAGAAATTCCAGAAAGTTATAACCGCTTACGCTGTATATAAGAAGCGCTGTACAGCTGTTCTTGACTTCGTTTTGGGCGTTAATAGACCTTGTGCACCTTTGGTGGTTGTTTTGACGTGAATGCTAGCTTGGGAGGCTCAGACCGAGAACTAAGCTGAGGAAAATACCGTTACTACACCAAGTGACGGATCCGGATAGTCACGACAGTGATTAGAAAGAAATCAAACATACTAACCACAGCTGTTACATTCCAATGGTATATACTCACAGATTTGTATCGGACCTAGCCGCCCAACAAGTTTAACTATCAGTTGCTTTCTGGTCACTGAGATTCGATAACTAATCTAGCGATCTTACGACTTTTGACATTTTTCGGTCTCTGTAGTTGGATCTGCGTTCTATTCGGATTCCAAGTATTCCAAGTATTCTGGAAATAGATGATGTATAGCGCTCACTGATCACCCACCGTAGTCAGTAGTAGTGTTCGAGGAGTTATTTCCAGCCAAGCGTTACCTTTCATTTCAGGGATCACGACACAAAGTTCATCGTCTCTCGTACCGCCGAAAGGAGGTTTATGGCTGCAGTATCAGAGCGTCCACGATTACCGGATGTGACGAACTTTGCTTGTTGATTTAACGTGAATTCTCCAATACACCTCAATCATCTGGCGCACTTGTTCATGGACGCAGTAGAATGTGGGTTGTTTGCATGAGGCAGGGAAACAAATTAGATGACATGAAGTTAAATTGTCCCCCTTCCGGAAGGAGTTGCCTCAGGAGGCACTCCATCAGAAGTGACCATTTTTTGCCGGCCGTCGAACCATCCGTCGGATATTAGGACCAACCCTCAGCTTGGAATTATTGATTCATTTTCGTTCCACTGATACTTGCTGATTAGAGAAAAGTAATAGGAATCTAACGTTATCAAGGTTTTTGTCATGTGTGTTTGTCTCCAGTCCGTGGTTTCTCTATCACCGTTATGCTTAGAATGTGCGTCAAAATGTGGTAGATGCAACTGGGACTGATTGGCTGCACTCCTCGTTCACTTAATCGACAATGGCTTGCATTTTCGAAGTGACAACGATTTCGAATGCTGCATAAACGACCGACGGTGGTTGCGTCGTTCCCTCAAGCGAGCGTACACTCGAACAGATGCAGGTAGTAACTATGGTAAATTTATGGTTTCATAGCTCGAAGTGGGTTCTGTTGACAGTGCTCTTCTTATCGCTGCACCGAGAATTCGATCGCTCAAAAGCCGTCGGTGTTAACGTGAATTCTCCAATACACCTCAATCATCTGGCGCACTTGTTCATGGACGCAGTAGAATGTGGGTTGTTTGCATGAGGCAGGGAAACAAATTAGATGACATGAAGTTAAATTGTCCCCCTTCCGGAAGGAGTTGCCTCAGGAGGCACTCCATCAGAAGTGACCATTTTTTGCCGGCCGTCGAACCATCCGTCGGATATTAGGACCAACCCTCAGCTTGGAATTATTGATTCATTTTCGTTCCACTGATACTTGCTGATTAGAGAAAAGTAATAGGAATCTAACGTTATCAAGGTTTTTGTCATGTGTGTTTGTCTCCAGTCCGTGGTTTCTCTATCACCGTTATGCTTAGAATGTGCGTCAAAATGTGGTAGATGCAACTGGGACTGATTGGCTGCACTCCTCGTTCACTTAATCGACAATGGCTTGCATTTTCGAAGTGACAACGATTTCGAATGCTGCATAAACGACCGACGGTGGTTGCGTCGTTCCCTCAAGCGAGCGTACACTCGAACAGATGCAGGTAGTAACTATGGTAAATTTATGGTTTCATAGCTCGAAGTGGGTTCTGTTGACAGTGCTCTTCTTATCGCTGCACCGAGAATTCGATCGCTCAAAACGCCGTCGGTGTTGTAAGATTTTTTTTATTAATCTTCGGAATGCCGGATTACCGAAGCAAACGAAACATATGTTTACAATGTATGCTGGCTTCGTGGTAAGTGTGCTACGAGCTCGGCCCCAAACCTTCTCCCTGCAGTTTGTGGCTTATGGAGATAATAGTTATACTTGTGAACAGCATGCTTTGCACTCACGACCAGAATTATTCTCGGAAATCCTTTTTTGGTATTTCAGTCAAGTAAATGTTGATCTTCCGTGCACTCGAGTTCGACATAGCTCAGTGACTAAGGCGCCAACTTCCTGGTCCGGATTTCAACCCCAACCGCAGCCCCGCATCTGCTACTGTCTACACTTAGGCAACCTGGCGGTATCTCAATCCTCGTGCTTCGTTCGGGTGTGGGATGGAAGTTGTGCAGCGGTTCTCCACAACTGCGTAACCCTATATTTGACGTAAAATCAGACATTCACTTAGCACTGAAATACTTTTAGGGAGGCGCGCAGTCCATGAAGACCGATGTAGCCGTTACAGATCAACACGTAGACATAATCTTCATGCACCGTAAACGTGTTCCGTAGCTACGATAAAGTATCATTCTCGTTTCATCATCTGGTGACAGTGTAGAAATGTAAACCTGTCACCGAAGAAAACCTGATATTCTCAGGCTACCCTCATTTTTCTATTATATGGGATTATATAATAGTTTCCCGCTATTTTTCTTGAATTTAGGCTACTTCTAACGGAGATTGTGAAAATCGATTTGAAATAAGCAAGTCTTTCTCGCGAATTCGAACAAGGCATGCAATCGGCTTGGGCTAAATCCAATCAAACTAGAAAGAAGCAATCGAATACCATTTTTGTCGTTTTCATTCTTATCGAAAAACCGCAGCGACAATATCAATAACTATAAGGTCAATTAACTAGACCGATAGTCCTATCCTACCTCACGGTGGAATTATTACACCACATAACCCACGGCACATTACCCACTTAGCCCACAAACCATCATCATCGTCAGCATGACATCAGTGTTCAACGCTGATGCTCCACCGCCGTACAACCATGATTTATTTGAAAGCCTTATTGTAAAAAAAAGAATAAA
>NW_008751661.1:2683792-2696085 GCF_000715545.1 Opisthorchis viverrini
GGAGCAGCGGGACGTTCGGGACCTGGTCAAATGCTTTCGAGAAGTCGAAAAATATGGCATCCAATATGAGTCTTCCGTCCTTAGCTTGGGTTAGGCTGTTCATAACTACGAGCATGTTCGTCACGTAAGAACGGTTTGGAAGATGTGCCTGCAAGGATTGTTAATAGTAGGGTGAAGGGAGCAGGGAAAAGATTCATCATCATCATCATCGACAGCATGACATCAGTGTTCAACACCGATGCTTCGCTGCCGCACAACCATGACTTATTTGAAAGCCTTATTGTAAATAAAAGAGTAAAGGTGGACGGGGGAGGGACTTAGTGCCAGCTTAACACCATCACTCCGAGGTGCCTACATCTCCAAAGTCATTCAGGCAACCTGGATAAAAACTGACAACAAGAACGCCACTGACATCGGTTGGCAGCCCTATCTTGCAGCGTCTCCAACCGGGTGCAGCCGGGATAACGGGTCTCCATCCCTGGAAGGCAAGTAGCACCCAAGCGTTTCGTGATCTCTCTCATACTCCTCTGCCAAGTCAAGGGTTGGTTACCTCTCTGCTTCCGCCACTATGAATTGGGCATGAAAAACAGCACCCTTTTCGGCAAACGATAGTTCAGCATACGCAACACATGCCCCGACCAACGGATCTTCTGGTACTGGACACATTCTTCAATTGAATTACCCGTTGCACAACCGAAAATGTGCTTTCTAATTGCCTCATTGCGGATTCGCCGACATCAACCCACACGAGCTGTGGTTTGAGACAACGATTGTCGAGCACCTAAAGACGTCTCAGTTCCACTCCTCGAATAGGCCAAGTCTCACAGCCATGCAACAAAACAGCTCGCACCGTAACTCGATAAACACGTCCCTTGAGATTCAGGGATAAACCACGCCATAGGTGTCTCAAATTAGCAAGCGCGACCAGAGCCTTGCAGATTCGTGCATTCACCTCATCTGTCACACCACAATCAGAACTAGTGCAACGTCCAAGATACGTAAAACGCTCCACAATTTCCAGTGATCCTGCCTAGATTGTAAGTAGCGTGTTCAGTGATCGCATGTTCACAAGCATGACTTTACACGTTGTGGGTGCGAAGTGCATACCAAAGGACGGGATGACTCTGGTCAGTTCATCCAAAAACAACTGCACCTTCTCCTCTTCGAGCATGAGAACGATGTCGTATAGCATCCAATATGAGTCTTCCGTCCTTAGCTTGGGTTAGGCTGTTCATAACTACGAGCATGTTCGTCACGTAAGAACGGTTTGGAAGATGTGCCTGCAAGGATTGTTAATAGTAGGGTGAAGGGAGCAGGGAAAAGATTCATCATCATCATCATCGACAGCATGACATCAGTGTTCAACACCGATGCTTCGCTGCCGCACAACCATGACTTATTTGAAAGCCTTATTGTAAATAAAAGAGTAAAGGTGGACGGGGGAGGGACTTAGTGCCAGCTTAACACCATCACTCCGAGGTGCCTACATCTCCAAAGTCATTCAGGCAACCTGGATAGAAACTGACAACAGGAACGCCACTGACATCGGTTGGCAGCCCTATCTTGCAGCGTCTCCAACCGGGTGCAGCCGGGATAACGCGGTCTCCATCCTGGAAGGCAAGTAGCACCCAAGCGTTTCGTGATCTCTCTCATACTCCTCTGCCAAGTCAAGGGTTGGTTACCTCTCTGCTTCCGCCACTATGAATTGGGCATGAAAAACAGCACCCTTTTCGGCAAACGATAGTTCAGCATACGCAACACATGCCCCGACCAACGGATCTTCTGGTACTGGACACATTCTTCAATTGAATTACCCGTTGCACAACCGAAAATGTGCTTTCTAATTGCCTCATTGCGGATTCGCCGACATCAACCCACACGAGCTGTGGTTTGAGACAACGATTGTCGAGCACCTAAAGACGTCTCAGTTCCACTCCTCGAATAGGCCAAGTCTCACAGCCATGCAACAAAACAGCTCGCACCGTAACTCGATAAACACGTCCCTTGAGATTCAGGGATAAACCACGCCATAGGTGTCTCAAATTAGCAAGCGCGACCAGAGCCTTGCAGATTCGTGCATTCACCTCATCTGTCACACCACAATCAGAACTAGTGCAACGTCCAAGATACGTAAAACGCTCCACAATTTCCAGTGATCCTGCCTAGATTGTAAGTAGCGTGTTCAGTGATCGCATGTTCACAAGCATGACTTTACACGTTGTGGGTGCGAAGTGCATACCAAAGGACGGGATGACTCTGGTCAGTTCATCCAAAAACAACTGCACCTTCTCCTCTTCGAGCATGAGAACGATGTCGTATACGTACTCCAGATCGACAAGTTTTTCTTCACAGGCTATTTGAACACCAGGGTTCTCGAGACCCTCCAGCGTTCAGCCCACAAACCGAGCGCTACTCTGCAGAAACTGATCCTACAACTGAAGACAACAATAATAGAACCAAGGGAAACAAGGTGATGCGTCTAATCAGCTGCGGCAGATGCAACAAGTCTTATGCTAGACAATCTGGTGGTGAATGACTATCTACTCCAATAATAGGGCATATTGTGACCCTTAGAATACATAATCAGTGGTCTCCATACGTGAGGACGAAGAAAGCCGGAAATCTGGTGTATACCTTGTAAAAGACAGAATACAGAGGTCGATTTCCGGAGGCATGGCGCTCCTCAACAGATTCAGTCAACCGGCACGTCGAACTGAACTCAGTCTACGAATCACCTGTGAATTTACTGAAATACTCCAATAATGGTGATCATGGTGTTAAACAGACCAAGAGAAAAAAAACCTATGTTAGTCATGTCAGCAGAGTCCACAACGTGGAACCTAGAGGAACACCGACCAGTGGACTGAAACAGGGGAGACCGAGCTGAAGGTTCACGTGGGCATCGGCCAATCAGGGCGAAGACGCAGCCAAGTCACGAATTATGATCGGAGATCTGGCTTGGGTAGTAACATCCATAATAAAGCACACTCCAGCACCACTCCACGCCTCGCTATACAGCAACGCACTGATGATGGTAATTAGGCCATTTGCAACTAGATTACCTGCCTATGCAAACAAAGATCATATACCTGGGCGACCAGTTTTCTCAGTAGTATGTTATCCATTTTGGAGGGTGGAGTCGTCAAAGGCACTTAAGTTCTTACGTTCTTTTTTGGATTTCGTCCATCAATGCGATAGAAAGATTCATAGTCGTTCTAGCTCGGCTGCGACTTCGTCTGGTCAAGAAGATTCCAACATGGTCTTGGGGATAGTTTCGTAAATACAGTTGCATTGACCTTGCTTCCATTACGAGCCATCTCGAGCCCGCTGTGGGTAGGACACCAATCCAAGAACGGTCGTAAAATATTCGCGACCACAACACTTATGCAGCCTGACGTATTATGGGCTTGGAATGGCAATCTTTCTACAAATAATTCGGCGTTTTTCACAGTAAACTTGGGAAAATCCACTGCTCAAACCATTTCATTTATTACTAGCCTATTTCTCTTCAACATCCGCGATAAATTGAGTATACTCTTCTTTCCTTTGACCCACCGTTCTCTCGCCTTCCCTTCAGCATGCGTGTGTTATTCAATCAATACATGGCCCGAGTCACACCGTTTTTAAGCTTCGAACGCCTGGAGCGGGAGTTCTCCACGGACACATTGTCGGGCACCCCAACGTTAGCCGATCTGAACGTGAAGCCGACCAAACTGGAGGACCGCATTCATCATATCGTGTTTCTTTTTCGACGTTATAACTACTATTGGGACGCTGTGGGCGAAATCCCCGAACCACCCAATCCACCTATACAACTGGATTGAACTGTGCGGACAATCTGATAGTCTTCTTTGCTCCTACGATGGTCCCCTTCTTTTCTTTGCCACCTTTACTCATCAATACTGCATTGTTACAGCGAGAAAAAATTAGAACCGTGTTATAGAAGTACCCCTTTCTCTAGTTTCAATTTGGAGTTGCCAATTTTTTCCCTGTAAATCAGGTCAGTCCATTTCGAATGTCTCAAACATACCGTGCAAGTGTTGGGTGTCCTTGTTGATTATCATCAACAATGTGTATCTGAAAAGCCCTTTTACGAGTGGTCACAGTAATCGACTGCTGGCATAGAAAGCAGTTGCGGTGTCACCATGTATTACATGATCTCTCGTATATGGTTTGAAGTAAAGTTAAATATGTGAGACCGCAGCATCAGTGAGTGTCCAGGGTCATCGGCGCGTGGTTAAAGACGTATGTGTGTACAAGCACGCACTCGCAAAAAGTCAGTCTTACAGGTCTCCCTCCTAAGAAAAACTGTCATTCTCTTAATGACGCTCGTTTATTCGGGTTGGGAGATAAAACTCTATCGTGGAGCGCCAACTAACTGCAATTCCACAGGAACCGTACGCAAGAGATTAGCTGTATGTTCTTCGAATGGGGTTGAAAACAGCAGACAACTTTGTGTTTCTTTTATGAACTAAGCCATTCGAGGAACTAATCAACCTGGGTTGGCCAAAGTAATTTTGTTTCGGCAGCCGATTCAACTTCGAGACTCCTAAAATAGACTAGTGTTGATCCATCAGGTGCAGATTATGTATGGGAAACTGCGCGTACGTCAGTCGATACAAAGAGCAAAGAACGGCCACCAATAGAGAGACAAAAAAGCAGACCCACCTTCTCAGATTAATACTCTGCAAAACCTTCTAGGTATCTGTTCGAAAATATGGTTTTCAAGTCAAATGTAGGGAGTCTTGCTTGGGCGCTATTTTGAAAGACATACCACACTAATATCACCGAGAATTTCTATTATGGCCGTTTTGACTTGGCAAGGTACAGAAACTTCCCTATGGTCATGTGCACTATCGTGCGAGGTCATCAAACATCCGTCCGCGGTAGCATTTCCGTGTGTCCGGCCACCAAGCTGGACACATTTTCCTTGACTGTTGGTCACAATGGACCACTTGGGCGTTAGGAATATCTCTGTGTGTTCAGCTGTTAATCAAGCTAAAGACGATTGAAACAGTGCCTGGCCATGTAAGTTCACACAGGATTTGTTCAGAAGCCAGAGTTCGGATGGGCTTACAGTGCGGCCGGAATCATCATCAGAGACAACGACATCGGTGTCGACACTTATGCTTCACCGCCGTACAGCTGCAACTATTTAAAGCCATAGAGCGGAAAACGAGATGAAGAGTGAGTGAGAATTGGGGCCTAATACTGGCCTCTGTCAAGCATTCTGAGGTCCTTACATCTCCAAGCGCCCAACCAGTTAGTCAGGAAAGAAACTGAATGCACGAAAGCCGCTGACGTCAATCAGCATCTATTCCTTGCTGCTTCACATCGTCTGTCCACAGAGGCCACGTCTGCCACCCATACAACAACAACGCTTACTGTATACTGGTATACGCGACCCTTAAGACCCAGTAGTATGCCTTTTCTGACGCCGCAAGTGACGCAAATTAGCAAATGTGATTTGAGTTTGTGTGCTTTTGCACTGACTTCATCAGAGCTAATACAACTACCGAGGTATATAAGATTCTTCACAACCTCCAGTGATCCTCCTTGAATCGTAATGGATATGTTCAGGGATCGCACGTTCTGAAGCATGACTTTGCACTGAAGGTACAAGGCACATGCCAAAAGCTGATGTGATAGTAGTCAATCTATTCAACACGGCTTTTGCTTCACTTTGGTCTTCAGAGATGAGGGTGATGTCATCTTCGTACTCCAGATCGACAAGGCTGCCACCAGTGACATTCTGAACACCGGGGTTTTGAAGACCGTCCAGTGTTCGCTTCATTATTTCATCGACGGCGAAGTTGAACAAAAACGGAGAGAATGAATATCCGCATTGTATGGACGCTTTTGGAGAACTCACCAAATACACGCCCAGATGTATCTGAATATAGGGATCGGATTATGCTCACAAACTTCTGGGGCATGCCCCGTTCAACAAGTGTAGTTAAGAGCACTGACCGATCGACAGAATCAAAGGCATCCTTGAAGTCAAGAAACAAGGATTTTTGGCGTTGCTCTAACACCTGACAGGGTGTAAAAATGTGGTCAGCGCAGTCTGTACTCTGATGATGCTTGGTGCTCATGAGTCAAAACTTCGCGTGCCACCGTAAGACGACGAAGAATCAGTGACCGCAGAAGGCTTGTCACATCAGGAGTCAAACTAACACCTCTGTGGTTACTACATTCACTGCGTGTATTCTTTGAAAATTGGCACTATTTTCTATTTACCGCAGTTGTCTGGGGCAGTCTCTTTCACAGATAGACCCAAATATGCTAGACAGGCCGAGAAATTCATTGCTATCCTTGAGCAGAGTAGGTGGAAGGTCGTCAGGGCTAGCAGCACGATGACGCCTGAGTAGAGATATACCACTGGACACTTCTGAGGTTGAAGATGGCTTCGTACCCAAAGTTCACCTTTTTGTTGAAGGCCAGGATTCCGGATAGGAGGTCTCAGGTGGCCAACTGAAGTACGGCGTCCAGCGGTCCGAACGTTCTCGTCTACTGGATATCCGGCAGTCATTTTGGTCCCTGAAAATGTCGCTGGCAAATGGCTTCCGAGGACCGGTCGAGCGAATCAAATAAAACAGCTTGCTTACACTTCCAAAGTTTTTTGCTTCTTCTATATCTTCGGCCTTGCGGGACCATCGAGCTTCTTGGTTTGCACGATACTCAGTTCTACCCAGCGTCGGGTGGAGTTCTGGTTGCGACCAGGCAAAGACACGGTCCTATCAGAGATCCAATGCTTGGATGAGGCTGGCTCGGTTGTACTGCAAACAGAAGTTCCGGCTCTCAGTAGCGTTTTAGATATTTTTTAGTGACCGTTTATATCCCAGATCGGAATCATAAAAAGCTAAGTTCACATCTTCATCAGTTAAGTCAACGATAGGAGAGAACCCTCCCTTACATTCAGGAAGGCATTGCACAAGTTCAGGTGAGGGAGCTCCAGATCTAAAGTCAAACACTGTTGATCTTCGTGCTTACCAATCTTGTGATGTTCTGTTTTCGTCGACTAGTAACTACCTGTCTGCTATTCCTGGTTGATGCACAGTCGGGAGCACGACGCGTTTCACCCGGTTTCGGGCTGATCAATCATATTCTACCTGGAAGAGAGGGAGATTCGTTTTGAAAATGATTTCTTTCACTTCCTGCCTGTAGCACCATTCTCATTTGTATTTCTGCTGCACTCATGTCCGTGTTCACACGATACACATGTCTGAGACTCGAACATGTTTCCAAACCCCAACACAGGTAATCTTTTAGAAACGCCGAAAACGTTTTAATCATTGCATTCGGAGAATAATGGCAATGGGATAAGTGACAAAAACGAACAGCCGGTCTTATCTTGACCGACTGCTTGTCGAGCTTGTAGGGCAACAGACCTTGTTTTGATTATCTCTCACTGACCCCTGAGTTGTAGGTCGGGTCGCTATCCCACCTAACATGGCTACTGGTTGTCCCGATAAAGTGCCAACTTGCGCGATTTTACGCGAACAACTTTATCCACAACTGACCCTATTGTGCGTTCCTTTGACAATTGAGCTGCAATTTTTATCGCTTCGGAAAAAAGGTTAATTATCTCTCGAAGGTTGTCAATAGCAGACTGCGAATGGTCGACACGATTTTGTTCCGATCGTTTGGTTACTCATGAACTTGAGACAGTGATATCAAACATTATACTGAGGCCTGTTGAACCATGAGTCGGATAGCACTGCATTATCCGAAAAACATGGTACAATACTCCCAGTTACCTCAGTCGAAATTTGGTTATTTCGTCCGCCTCATCTGGCCTCTTGGGTAAATCCAGTTATGAATACTAGATCGACAATTTTCGACGTTGATGCTTGTTCCTTACCCTGAACTGGCAATGTCAATCATCCCTCGTTTGTTTCCTTTTGTGCTGGAACCCCGTTTTTCTGATTTTTAAAGGAGAACATTCTGCCATGCCGCGCCCGGAGCCAAGTAAGACAAATTAGTTTATTCTTCGAGGTTACGTTCGCAAAACACCAGTAACCCAAGTTATAACTCAACACTTTAGGCTGAAAAGGACTTGTCGACAGTCCACTGTCAATTTCGTTCTGTTTAGCCCCAAAGTAGCCCATGTTATCCCCATTTACTACTAATGCGCAGCTTTCTAATCCTTTGAAATACTTTGCTCCGTTCTCAGAGTGTTGAGGGGGATCCACTTTTCGCAACTAGTTGCGAACCACCGAGTTACATCACCATTCGCGTCTCTATCGCTGAAAGCTGCATTTGTTCTCACTGGATTGTTCATATGTCAACTTTGCAATTGTCTAGGTAGTCGGATGATTTATTTTCTACCGTTGGTTGTTCCTCCCGTTTGGTTTGGTGCTTGTTCCTGCCGAGGGTCATTAAAACTCTCAAAGATGTTTTGGTAAAATCTCATTTCAAGCATACAGTACATCTAGTATAAAATCACTGTCATGTATCGTACAAGGCTTCTACTGAGAGCAGATTCATGAGTTTTTTTCAACTAACCGCATTGCCGTTGTTTTAGTGAAAACAAAACGCTGTCTTCAAACTTTGGCCTGCGTAATTCGAAGTCCATCTTCACTCAAAGTTGACGGCTCACTCATGTTTTTCTGTGCCTTCTTCCAATTGTCATTTTTCGTCGGTTTGGTGCTACTACTCATATTATCACCCTCCATCTGTTTCTTTTTCTGCTGGAAATACCTCTTTTTCAGGTCCTGCATTTCCAAATTGAGAATTTCCAATTCCCCTTTATACTGGACAATTTGATTCTCGTACAGGGTCATTTCGGCAGCCATTGCCTGCAAACGAAATGACAGATTGATGGTCAACAGAGTCCGGGCAATAAAAAGGCATAAAATGCTAGCAACTAAGTGGTTGTCTTTACGGTTAAATCGCATGGATGATGGAAACTTGTGACGTGGGATATGTGGTAGTTCCTTATGAACCCCACAAGTTGAGGATTTAGTGACAAGAAGAAACGGTACAAGAGACCTTCACATTTGTTCGGGCCTTCTTCGGGGGAGACATCCTTTCTAGGCGATGATTGGCAGGGTGTGCTATTTTAAACGCTGCGGAGGTGTGTCTTCCTCAAAGAAGTCTCTCATGGGGTAGAATTACTGCAGGCGCAAATCTCCCTTCGGCCAACATCCTTTTGTTAGCCCCTAGAGCGCAATGTTCCACCTCATTCTCATTGCATAAACGTTATGCAGCACCTAACAGCACATTAGGCCAGTAAATACCCCCCGATTGGTCGCCGAGTCTGACCCTATCCCATAACCACATTGCAAGATTTGTAGGTGAGAGACACTTCGGCAGATGCTAGTGGCTCTGTTGACTGTTTGCAGCTCTTCTGGTAATCCGTTTTCCCATATGAAGTTACAATCTGTGAACAGTAGGCTTCATGTGCACCGCGAGGAAGTACTAGAAGTCACTTAGAGGGGAATGCGGCCATGGCATATTTGGATTTGGAAACTTCACTTTTATTGTATACAATTTATTGAATGATTTTGGCAAGTGCGGAAGCTGTGCGGTTGAAGGCTTGTCTTTGTGGTGTGAAAACTGGCAACGGAAGCCTCAGCGATCGCTTAAGATCGCCGTCCTTACAGGATGAGACTCAACGATCATGCTTAATGGTCGGGCTAAAGATTGGGGAAGCCGTTCCAACGAAGGTGCACAGGATATCTTCCTGTATTAGTCAGGGAGTCTTAGTTCGCAACCACAGCCAATAAAAAGAAAAAGGATGCTTTTACTAGATTTTTGTGTCCTATTAGTCGGTTATCTAAATGAAAATTGCTCTAACTTGGTAGCAATAATGAACTCCAGGCCACTAGCCTCCTGCGATCCTGATCTGGTCATAGGGGATCTCTTACAACCAATGGGAATCTCACTAGGTTTGGATCAGACGAGCTGAAAAGTCCAGTAAATTGGAGAAGACCATTTTCTTGCTTTACTTTTCACTTACCTTGATTTGTTTAGTCTTATCCTTGATTACAGTCTGGTAGATATTTAATTGCTCGGCAACCTCTGGTCCAGGCTGCCGCGCCAAAATGTGCTTCAGCTCCACATACAACTTCTCTTTCTCTTGTATGAGCAGCTCCTTCTCCACGACTTCTTCCGTTTTACTAATCAGTCTTTTTTGTAAGGTTTGAATCTTTAGGATCATCTCGTAGGTTGATGGATCACTTCCCTGTAGTAGTGGACAATGTTGAAAGACGAGAGTCAGGATTCTGGAAGTCCGTAATGTGGGGACAACAAACAATGGTAACCAACCGAACAAACATTGGAATACCTCAGGTAGATAGTTGAATTCTCTCCATCCATCGAAATAGTATATCTGTAGCACACAGTGTATGTTGTACTGAGTAGTATCTATAATGTATCTGTTGGTAAGACAAAAAATCTGGCTGACATAAAGCGTGACATCAAGCCTTCTGTTTTGAAAAACAGAGGCATCCAAGACCTGAAACACCACTCGTAACTGTTCGCCTTTATAGGATATGAAAAACAAGTGTTTTACATTTTTTTCAACGTAAAGTTGCCAAATCTCACTGCAAGTGTATGCGCTCAAACTGGTCCCCGTCATTGGTACCACAATGCCAATTTTGCGCACCGCTGTTTCCCTACCATAGATCCACAATTTTTATAGGTTATCATGAAAAAAGAATAGGAGAATGCTGGTTGTCTACAATCTTTGTGAGGTGTCTACACCTCAAGACAATCTGGACAGATACAGACATCAAGAATACCAATCAACCGCGAAGAACGTCGGTTGATGAGTGTGAACTAAAATACTTTAGTGTTCGCACTCAAAGACGAAAAACGCACCTCCAGTTTTCGCCAACGGTGCACGTTTACCGGGTTTTCCAGTTCCTCCTCCAACGCCTTAGCTCTCGTTCGCTGACGGACCAACTCGCGCTGGACGCGGTGCACTTCTGCCTTCAAGTCTTCTATCTTTGTAGCAGTCGACTGCAGCAATGCCTTTTCTCGTCTCAGTTTGCGCACTTCTTCCTTCAGTAGATTCAGTTCCCGCAACCTCTGGTTGTACTCTCTCTCGCCTTTGTCTAGCAATGATTGTTGAATGCGAATCTTTTCGTACAGCAGAGCAAGTTCATCGTTCCTCCTTACGAGCTGGCTTCCGAGGACATCACGTTCGCTGATCACCTGTTCGTGTTCTTTACGTTCTTTCAGTCTTTCGTGTTCAGCCTCAGCAACGATCTTCAACAGTTTACTTTGTTCGGCTTCTTGCGCTTCAATGTAGGCACGATTCTCAGCTGATTGTACCTTCATTTTTTGTAATTCTTTCGTCAGTTGTTCCTTTTCTCGATCTACTCGCTGACGTTCAAGATTCTCTTTCACCAGTGTTGCTTCTTTTGTAGCAATGTCGTCCTTGAGTTGATCAACCTGATGAGAAAGGATTTTCAGTTTACGCTTCATCTCTGCAATGTCCTCTTGTGCTTCAATCAGATTTTTGCTATACAAATTTCTATCACTTCGGACAGCCTCGTACAAGTTTTGTTGCTGCTTCAGCTTTGTTTCAGCCTCAGCGATACGTTTCTTGTTTTCAAAAATTTGCATCTCACGATATTTCAATTCGTCCATGTTCTGTAACACTTTCTGTGTCAACTCTGCCGCCTCAGTAATGTATCGATCACGCTCATTTTCCAAACGATAGATAATTTTTCGTTGTTTCTGTGCCTCATCGCGGTAGTTGATGATTTCTTGTTCCATGTTCTGTTTGGAAAGTTCGTGTAACTTGAGCAAATTGGTCTGCTTGTTGGTCATTGCCACAGCTTTCACCAGATTTTTGTTCAGCTGCTCACGTTCCTTGGCCAGTTCGTCACATGCTCGTCTGTCAGCCTCCTGTGCTTTGCGCATCATCTCTAGTTCGTTTTCATAAGCCTGAACCCCAGTGCGCAGCCTATCTCGCGTGCTTTCTAGATTCGCCTTTTCCTCTTCACACTGGCGAAGCTTTTTCTGAGCTGCTTCCCGTTGTCTTGTTGTCTTACCGCATTCCGCCTTCAGATTGTTCACTTCTTCTTCACGTTGCTAATCAGAGAAATTCGTGGAAACGTAAAATATCATTGTTGACTTTAGATAGTACTGAAGTATGTTTTGGATTCAATTCGGATCTGTGAATTGAGTGAAGAAATATCCTTATGGCTGTATGAGATGGGTTTCTGCCAAAGGATTTCTCTTCAGTCAGTCTTTTATGTAAATTTCTAAATTAGCCTGGTGGGAGACCCTATAACGAGTTTCGTTTAGTTAGGTTAGGGAAGTATATATATATATAT
>NW_008751661.1:2700598-2747819 GCF_000715545.1 Opisthorchis viverrini
CGTTTAGTGAGGTTAGGGAAGTATATATATATATATATATATATGATATTTTCTTGGAGATTGTGCCTTTTGGAGAGATTTAATCATGAATAATGTCTTATGCTCGTACACGCTAACTGCCTATAATAGCCGTGGACCTCATATCTGAGCGGTCTCGAGGTGGCTCAGTTGTTTAGGCGCGAACTTATGGGGCGAAAAACCCGTAGTTCGAACCCAGCCTCTGCATCTCGATCTCTTCGGTGTAGGCTCGGACAACCTGCTGGTATCCCAGTCCTCGTGTTTATTTCCAGTGGCATGGAAACTATGCACCAAAATAGTGTTACAGCTGAATGATCACCATATCCAAAAGCCCTTAGCGGGTCTTCAGGACCTTCTCTTGAACATCTTCTTACGGACTCGATCGACTAAACTATTTCATTACAGACAGTTCAACATGACCAAGATGTCGGTACTACGGTCGGGTTTTTAACACAGGCTCGAGTAAACAAAATCCCTATCTCACAAAAAGTTTGGTCATACTCCCTTGAAGCTAACGTATTTCGAAACTGGTTTAGTTAAAATCCGTATAGAATGCGACCAACTGCGTCGACCTCGATATTGTAAATTAACCCAAGTCTCTAGCTACTTTTGCGATTGGATTAGTTCTGCTTTTACTCTTACAGACCTCTTTTTCAAAAAAGCACCCAGGAACATATTTGAATACAAGGCTCCGAAAAATGTATCTTATGGAAAAGTTCTTCGATATTTGCACATTTCCAAAGGTCAAAGTTTGCTGCAATCATTTGTGCGCCAGCTGGTGTTCCGTAGTACTACGGAGGATGGGGAGGGGAGAACCGTGCAATGGAGGCGATAACCTAGTCAGTTAATGGACAGCGACTTTTCATCTTTTCTCAACGGTAGGAATGGACGTACATATAAATCAAAGATGGTATTTCTGATGTACTAGCACCACATTGCTTGATTGGTTCACAACTGCCAGTGTTGCCGACTGTCGTTTGCCTTGTGTCCAAGACCTCATCAGCCTACATACAAGAGGTCACTGTGACCAAGTATGCGAATCGAGGATTCCACATTTCGTTACCGACTCGTCGCCTCTGCCCCTTTTTCACCCTGTAAAGGGCTTAGCGAAAATGTATCCGGGCTATATGTTCTTATCAACATAGGTTATAGAATGTGATCTGTCCGTGTATCAGGGGTGAATTGACTATTCGGGAAAAAACAGCTGGCCATCGCTCAATACTGCCAGTCCGATGTTTTTAGCAGAACCGGAAAATGTGAGTTTTCCTAATTTTACCGCAAATATGGGGCGTGGTGTAGACCGTAAGGTTCACCGTATACTATACCTGTGGCGGAGAAAAACTATGTCTGGGTCCTACTGGTTACTATCGAAGGTGGCTGATGTATATTACAGATCCTTAACAGTATTAATCGATATTCATGTGACTGACAATACTTTTGATTTAATTTGAAGATGCAGTTATCTCATAAACAGCGAAACTCATGGCAGCCGGTGACAAGGGGATTGAATGGACCAAAACCATTCGAATTGCAAACGTTTGTCTGGGTTGAAAAATGTCTGAAACACGTCTAGGAGAGACTATTTGCTTTTTTTATGTTACACTGCATACCAAATTAATGAAAGTCAAGGGTTCTGTTTTTTTTAAATCAGCAGTAAGTCTTCTTCTGGTGAAGCGTTCAATGACACAAGTCAGGACAACCAAAACGGTGTTTACCCAGACACCCATTCTAATGCCAGTCAAAAGAGTTGAGTAGTTTAGACACTCTTATCGGACGTCCGGTCATCTCAGAGACCTGTAAGCTCTTCTCCTGTTTTCCAGCCAACGAGATGAGAACAAAATGAGCAAAACTTTGAATGACACCGTTCAGCTTTCCACCTCGTTCGACTTTCCACGGCGCCCCTTACTTCAATTTCATGGATTACTCTGATAAAACTTTAAGCGTACCTTTACTTCCTGCAACCGACTTTGGTTCTCAATCATTACGGAGTCGGTAACTTGTATCTGTTGCTCCAACTTGATTTGACATTCCTTGAGCTTTGTCTCTGTCACTTGAAGCTGACGGTTGGCCTGCTCCAACGATACTTTGGTGCTTCTGTTGCTCTCCTCTTTCTGCTTTAGTTCTTGCCTGAGCTTCTCAACCGCGGCCGATGTTACACGAATCTCTTCCATTTTGGCCTCGACTTCCGAACGGACTTGTTTTAATTCACGCTCCATCCGTTCTTTTCGCCGTAATTCTCTTTGGGCGTCTGTATTTCGTGCCTGTTTGTAAGTGTACACAGATTTATTGAGCAACAGATTATATCACAGACCTAAAAAGTATGGTTTCATACTGAAACTGGAGTTGCACCGCTCTCAGTCGCCCCCTCCCAATAAGAGACGAATCACCTGCATAGCTTACGTAGTTCTGCGTCATGTGGAGGTGAGGTGCCTCAGTAACCACCTCATGTTGATTCCACTTCTTGATTATTACAAAGAATGAAAACAGTGGTAAATACCGAATCGTACGTGTCGTTTATCGACAGCGGCATGCTATCCTAGCTGAGTAACAATCTGATAAAAAATGGATTCATTTTTTTCCAATGAATAAAACAAAATGCCCACCTGATAATCCCTCCTTAGAAAAGACCGTCTAACTTAAGCGAAATACACCCATTTGCATTGCACTTTGGGAGACTCACTGGGAACCCAGCTTAATCTCTCGTTTGTGATGTCCAAGAGTTTTCAGCAACCTTATGAGTAGTGTATTACGTCTATACATGCATCGCAATATCCCTAATATCTTGCCAACTGGTGCTACGGATTCAGTTGCTTAAGGATATCATAAATGAGGGATTCAGCTGGATTTCAAATGAGTCTCCCATCAAAACTAAATTGGTATGCAAACTAATGTGTGTCACTGTCAGACTAAGATGATACCCATTATCATTTTTATGACTACTGACTAGTCAGTTTCAACCGGTCACAGAAACAAGCGTGTTACGGCAATGCGGGAAGGTCCCCTGGAGTTCAGGTGCATTAGTCTAACGCAACATTCGCGCTATTTCTATTATTCAGTCATTTGATTGCCTAATAAGATGCAACATACATTAGCTCTTTCAAGAACTAAACCTATCCCCTCTTCATGATCAAAAGACTATACAAATGGCGGAGAAAATTAGGCAACGTAGACCGAAATGTTCACGATAGTGTTTTTTGCTTCACGCGGCCATTTTTATTAACCCATTTTCGGGTTGGCGATGTGTTCCTGATTCTGATGTAGGTTTCATTGACAAGCAAAAAATCCTATCTGGCTGCACTTCCTTTCTTACCGTCTCTGAAAAGCTTCATACAGTTCTCAGCAACCTGAGCGATAACATGATGTGGGGGTTATTCAATCCTATTTTCTTCGGTCAATCCTGATTTTTATTGTGTTTTCACACAAGAAGTAAACTAGTGGTAAAGTTGGATGACATTCTGAATGAGTTTTTAGACTAGTGGGCATGGAACTCAGTTTCAAACATTTTTTAGATGTCCAACCTATTCGTGTCCCACAGTGCGTATTTGGTTTGGAAGTTAAAAAGTTTCCCCCTTCCGTCCACGTTGATCGATTCATGCAAACAACTAGGCATTCAGATAGGGAGGAAAACAGATAACCTCGTACAAATAGATTCATACCAATTCGGCTTTCATTGGAGACTCATCTGAAGCTCAGCTGATTCTCCCAATTGTGATGTTTTATGTATACCGTACAAACTGAAATAAGAGGTGACCTTTGTGCAGCACATTTGGTTGAAGAATATTATGCTAGTTGAATCCAACTGGGACCCAAATGAGTCCCCTGTGAAAAGCAATTTGCTGTGCAAATAAATGTATTTTTCGGATCTCTGCTTACCTGTATTTCTTGAGTCAGCTCCGCAATTTTTGACTGAGCTTCAGCAATTTCGTTTTGGAACATGACTGTCCTGCTTCTCGCCTCTTCCACCTGTTCTCGCAGTTTTCGATTCTCTTCCTGCTGCTCATCGCGTTCCTTTATCAGCCTCTCCTTCAATTTCGTCATTTCTGCCAAACTAAAATATACGCATTTCATTGTTAAAAAATCAAGGGTAAGCTCACATTGAAATACTGAACGTAAATAGTTGCTAGCCTAGCACTTGTAAATGTTCTTTCGGAAGCCACAAAATTTATTTCCTACCTATGGTACCAAAATACGGCTGGAGGACTCAATTTGCTTCCCTGTCTCACTGGGAGAAAAGGTAAAAATTGACGAAATACACTCATTTGTAAACTAATTTGGCTCTTCAAGAAACTTACCTGGAACCTAGCTGAATCTCTCGGTTTTGATGTTCCCAGGCAACTGCATGTGCTTCACCAGGCCGCCCCTCGAAAAACCAAATTAGTTTGCAAATGAGTGTATTTCGCTCATTTCGTGCAGTTCGGTTTCAAGTAGAACATGAGGTTGACGGGAACTCGGAGACTGCGCCTAACTGATGAGCCCCAAGAAGAGCGAAACCGGTCGTGGGCTGTCGAGGAGTTTTCCGAAAAAATTGTCTTTTAGTAATACCTGCTCCTGTTTGAAGATAGGTTTTTCTCTACCTAACCATTTCAACTGATATGCGTCTAATTGCACCGAAACTAAACTGAATACCAGTGATTTCTGTCGGAAAGCTAGCTTAGATATGCCGGATAGCAAAAACTATATTCCTCTCCACATTTAGCCCTTTCTTCACTACTAGGCCATTTATCACGCAATTGACTTAGTTTTGCAGTTAGTTTCCGCTGTTTTATGTTGATAAACAAACTGATAATACGTCATTGATTATGGTGTTGACGATGTAAATGGCCGTATACTCTAGAAACCATCATTACATTGAATTTCCAGATCATCCAAACCAATTGGTTTTCTTGCCTCCTCCTGCGAATTTTAAAATGTATATTAGATGCATTACCACGATATGGTACAAAGAAGAAAAGATACATTGTAATGGCAAATAAAGGAGACGGAATGACAATAGTTTCAGAGAGAACCCGAGTTAATAGTTAAAAACTTCACAAGAGAAACGTTACATCGTGTAAAAAAATAATGGTGGTATTTCGGCTGTTATTACTCTCTCGCTGTCTAATCATCACGCCACTTCCAAACTGCCCAAGCGAAGGCAAAAGCATTCGAGATACTGGGGTTAATTTTGATCCAAGCACTAGGTTTTCAACCTAATTATTTAGCTATCTCCAGTTAATGCTTTTTAGCGACGTTCAAATTGACACATCCGAGCGCTGTGTTGAGTGGCATACGGTTGGAAAAAAGCATCGTTCATAAATTCACTCCTCAAGAGCGCTGCACACGTAAGTAGGTTAACTTCAATTGACTAAATGACTAGCGTGCTTGAGACTATTTTTGAGAAAAACAACAATGGCTCAAATATTGTGCAGCATTGAGCCTGACAGTTACGTTTTTGCGTTCCTAAACCAATGTCTCTTTCTACTCAAACTCTTAAGCAAGCAATCAGTCAGGTAAACCAAGCTTTCAATAGATGCTCGTTTACTATACAAATTAGGCTCACAAACCACATGCTATAACTGCTGTGTCAGTGATTTCAACCTACTACTAAATTTTTATCACCGCATCGATTCCAAGGTCCATGCACCGACCAAACCACTTCAAAAACAAAGTAAACAGTGGCACACTTCCGAGGACTAGTAGGTTTCACCACAAATGGTAGATTTAGGCAAAATTTGTTGAGTTCTTGACATTTTAAAAAAGCCATCAAGGTAAGACTATTGAATTTGTAACTGGAGTGAACGACAAACCGAAGGTCACCATCTAGAAGTACCAGGAAAATTCAACTAGCTTGAAAGGCCTACAATTTTTTGCTCGAGGATAGTACTGTGTCACAGTTAGAAACTACTTGCAAATTTTATTTTAGGTTAAAACTAATAAACACATGAAAGTGAGGCAAAATAGCCGGTTCGGAATGCTAATAAGTATTTCATCCTGAAAGCTGAAAACCGGGAGTCACTATCTTGGTCTTGTTGAGAACCATCAGAATGTATGTGTAAGGAACTTTCAGGGTTATTTCAACCCAAATATCCTGTCTACTAGTCGAGAATTATGACATTTGGTTGTGAGTGGCTGTTAAACAGCTTGTTTAGCATCATTCATCCTTCAGAGCATGAATTCAGACATTACGGCTTGTCGGTCTTTCAGCGTAAGTTAGCCTGGATTAAAGGATGAAGCCTCCTAGCGGTACAGTCCTCAAAGACTGTCTGAGTGATTTTGACCTGAATCTCTTGAGTAATCAACAAGATAAGCACGGATTACGTTCAACGAGGGTAACAGTCATACTTCGCTATTTGGTTCTCTAGCACAGACCAGCTACAGTGGTTGGGTTAAACCTCTTTTAGAACTCCATAAAACGTCCACACTGCCATCACACCATGGTCAAAATAGTCCAAGCTCACTAGTTATTCCTTATGTGATTTGTTGCACGTAATCATGGGTTCATTTCGCTTACAATTTTTTGGTTACAGTTGCATTGTGTCTCGCATAAACCTTTGTCCTAATAACATGGTACAGATTTAATTTGTATCTCAAATGTCAATGGTACTCACACAGATTATGAGACGACCAGTAAAAGTTTAAGCATTATTTATCTCCTACTGGCGTTATATTAAGTACTCTGTGATGAGACGTGCTTATTTTGGTAAATATCTTTTGTGCCGTCAAAAGGTTTCTATGAAGCCTATTCTCACAGTCAAATCTTTGTTCTCTTAAAATTAGCGTTTGTATTTCTGTGACCATTTTTCTCGTTTGATGCTTTGCCGGTGGTAAACCTGTTATTTTAGCAATCGTTCCCTGCATCGTCCTTGCCCTATTTATAACCCCTTCTTACTCTGTGGTTAGTTATTAGCATGCATCTAGGTTTACACTTGGGCGATCACGGTCTCTGGGAACGAAGATAATGACCAACAGTGGCCAAGTCTAACCGACGTGAAACGTTAGTGCAGTCATTTGTGTCTAACCATCAAGATCTGGGGCAACTGCGTTTTGTTTTTCAATAGACATAAAACTGGACAAAAACCAGATAGTGGTCATTTAAACTGACTAGTTCTCGTAGCAAAAGGTATACTTGCAAAATGTACTCAAATAACTCTCATTTGAATGAGCATAAACGTTAAATTTCACCGTTGGGTCATGAAACGTGCATGTTAAACCATCTAATTTTATGCCCTACACTCGGTGTTTAAAAGTAGTAATAACAGCTCTGTAGACAGGCGCATTATACCGCCATGAGGATGATCCGTCACGAAGGGACTGGACCTTAGTGTTGCGGCGGTTTGTGTACCTCGGTGATCCATTGGGCTATACTGGGGGTGTCTGCACGACACTCACAATCTCATACCAGGTTCGTCCATGGGTATAGGTCTCCTAGTTCTCCAGGCTGATTTTTGTACCATGTGTGGTGACGTGACCAGGTTCGTCCATGGGTATAGGTCTCCTGGTACTCCAGGTTGGCTTTTGTACCATGTGTGGTGACGTATTTCGCGAAAATGGTAATGTACCTGCATTCCCAGCCCAACGCTGCTGCCTTGCGGTTAGGCTTTTGAGCCAAAGGCTTTGGTTGAGGACCCTAATCGTCCTTCTTTCTAAGTGTGGGTGTCCTGGCAGTATCCCTGCCCTCGTACAACCATGACATACACAACAAACAATACTCTCATGCCACATCGGCCGTCGCGTGATACCATCAGCCGGGTCGCCTTACACGCTACATACAACAGGGCGGGTATTCTTCTACTCAAGCGTCATTGTGGTGCTGGTCCTGATGACATTCCACTTGCTCTTTTCAAGTATGACCGTGGATACCTCATCCGGTGCCTGGCTAGCCTATTTCGATCTATCGTGGAGAAGAAAACCGTCCCAGACAACTGGCGTAAATCAATAGTGGGGCCCACTTCCAAAAAGAGCACTCGCAGTGAATGTAGCAACCACAGAGGTGTTAGTTTGACGCCTGCTATGACGAGGCTTCTGGCGTCACTGATTCTTCGTCGTTTCACTGTAGCACGCGAAGTCTTGACTTGTGAGATTCAAGCGGGATTTTGACTGGGTAGAGGCTGTGTTGACCGCATCTTCACACTCCGTCAGGTGTTAGAGCAACGCCACATTTACAGACGACCCACAATCCTGGTATTCCTTGACTTCAAGGGTGCGTTTGATTCTGTTAATCGATCAGTGTTATTAACTACACTTGCTCAACAGGGTATGCCCCAGAAGTTTGTAAACATAATCCGATCTCTATATTCACATACTTCTGGGCGGGTAAGGGTGTATGGTGAACTCTCCAAAAGCTTCACTACATAAAGTGGTGTCAGAGAAGGATGTCCACTCTCCCCATTCTTGTTCAACTTCGTCATCGATGAAATAATGGGGCGAACACTGGATGGTCTTCAAAACTCCGGTGTTCAAATTGTTGCTGGTGAGAGCCTTGTTGATTTGGAGTACGCAGATGACGTCGTCCTCATCTGTGAAAACCAAAGCGAAGCACAAACCTTGTTGAGTAAACTGATCACCATCATACCATTTTTTGGCATGCGCCTTGCACCTTCAAAGTGCAAAGTCCTGCTTCAAAACGTGCCATCTGCGAACATATCCCTTACAATTCAAGGAGAACCACTGGAGATTGTGGAAAACTTCACATACCTAAGTAGTTGTATTAGCTCTGACGGAAGTGTCTCTGATGGAGCCAGTGCAAGAATCTCAAAGGCTTAAATCACGTTTGCTAAATTGCGTCAGTTGTGGCGTCAAAAAAGCATTTCACTGGATCTCGAGGGTCTTGTGCATTAGACCGCAGTAGGGGGTGTGTTATTGTATGGGTGCGAGACATGGCCTCTGCCGGCAGACGATGTATAGCGTCTCCAGGTTTTCGACCACCGATGCCTCAGAAGCTTGGCTGGTTGTGGATGGTGTCAGCGTGTATGTAACGAGCTGATTAGAAAACGTGTATTTGGTTGTGCTGCAGGTATTTCAATCCGAGAAAACATCCATCCCCATCAACTACGATTGCTTGGGCATGTGCTACGTATGCCGAAACACCGTCCACCAAGACGACTGCTGTACTCTGTGCCTTATTCAGAAAGGCGCAATCTAGGAGGTGGATAGTGCATGACTTGACAGAAAGGGCGTGAAAGAGATCACGAAGAGTTTGGGTGTTGTTGGTGTTGTACGTTTTCCAAGATGGAGTCCCCGTGACCCCGTCTGTGCTTGGCTGGAGACGTTGCAAGAAATGTCGGCCAGCCGATGTCAGTGGCGTTCGTGTTGTCAGTTTCTTTTCAGATAGTCTGACTGAGCGGTTGGATATGTAGGCACCTCAGTATGCTTGACATAGGCCAGCATTAGGTCCCCTCCCTCCCCAACTCTTTTTCTGTTCTCTTCACTGTAGGGCTCTTAATACAATTATATATATATATATATGTAACTAGACGAACCTTATGGTTGTACGGCAGTGAAGCATCAGTACCAGCACTGATGTCATTATCTTTGATGATGACGATGATCACACCCGTGTTAGTTCCTTCTTATAGCTCTATATCCTCCCATCATAACGTGCTGTTGTGAACGTGCCAATCTTTTCGAAAAATTAACTTATATATAACTTCGGTACTTCTGAAGAAAACTTATAGGTGCTAAGTTTGGAGCATTAATCCTCTGAGTGACATGAATTCCATAATTTAAACCGCATCAATGACCAATGGCCCATTATAATCACTGTGAAACACCTGACTGGCACAGTCACTTAACAGATGCACCAATCTCAACAAACCCATCTTAATTAAAGTAGTCTAACTTGACTCAAAGAATAACATTACGTAAAGAATCTGCGCGATCATAGCGGGTAAGTAAGTACAGCCTTGCTTCAAACTTCACAGTAATTTCGGGATACCTTCTTAAAACAGCTAATCCCATCCAACACTGAAGCATTCCGAAATATGTGACTAAACCTTGGCTCGACCGGAAGGTCGGATGAAATAAGCAACCCCATCCATACCTTCCTCGAAGTATACAAAAAAACCTCTTGAATTTCAAGGACGGTTTGCAGTTGCCTCCGATAGACTTACACCTTCGTAATCACTCGTTTTTGCAATTCACCTTACACATCCAGTAGGACCAACATGGGTTCTGATCTGGACAGAGTATTGCTGAGAAGCGCCGTCGATTAATTAAGCATTACCAAATGTATTTCTTTTAGTTCGCTGCAACTACGAAAAAGCATGCAGGTCAAATTTCTAATAGCGTCTAATAAGACAACTATAAAATACGGATCCATCAAATTTTTCAGTCAGCACAATTTTTCACTTACATTGTACCGCAAGAGTAGACCTGTTATTCTGATTACGTGTAAAGGGAAGGGAAAAAATACTTCGAACCTTATTCTTTGCTTAGGACAAGGTTGTAATAAGGTAAAACAAGCGGCTATCTGGAAAATTATCTAACACTATTTTGTAATGTTGCAGCGGGTCCACAAAAGGCACACGATAGCGATCGGATCTTAAGGCTTAATATGAGGAGCCAAAAAGGTACGATTTATTCCTGCCCAGATTTGTTCATCTGGTACATCATACCTGCTTAACGTGGATCAGAACTGAAACGCGACGACACCCGTCATCATCATCATCATCATCATCGGCATCATCATCATCATCATAATTATCATCATCATACGCAGCAGCAGCAGCAACAACAACAGCAGCAGCATCAACTGTGAGTTTCTTCACAGTACCATTTGACTCACCTTTCCACACCAGTTGCAGCCCCACCCTGTTCAACCAACTTGCTGAGATGCGCTATTTCTCCTTTCAATCTGTCAATTGTCTCGCGGGCTCTTGTTTCCTTTTCTGCGGCTAAATCAACCAATTTCCAGGCTTGTTCAACTTCTTTCTTCAAATTCGCCATGTTTCCAGGATCCTCACTAGATAGCTTGGTAGCTTGAGAAACTTTAGCTGAGTTGGAAACTATTTCTGCTTTCAGTTCTCTACACTTTCGCATCAACCGCTTCTCATTATCATGGGATTTGATCAAGGCCTTCATCAACTTTTCGTACTCATCTTTGAATTTCTCCAAACCCTTATTACCCATCAACTCTTCCATAACCCCGTCATATTCCTTTTCGAGCGCCTCAAAAGCATTGTCGTCGATAGCTGGTTTGATCATAGGTTTCTTCTGGTCGGTTTGCATTTCTTCAAGTGCTACACTGGCATCAGCCTGATATACTTGTCGACAAATGTGACATATTTCAATTAGTTGGCGTTGAAAAAACGCTCCATCTAATGACTATGACGATGACCTTCACGGGTTCACGGATTGATATACAGGATAAGGGCTTCCGTCCGAATGTTCGGGGCGGGTTGGTTCTTGTCGTTCAGCAGTTTCGGTTCGCCTGAAAGACACAAGCGAAAAATTTGGAAATACCGTTTAGCATTTAGCGCTGGACCGATTAAAGGTTGGTAGTCATTTTCGTAGCAGCTCGCTGGACACGGTCAGTGAGGTTTACGTCCTTCGTGAGTCCTTTGTAGAAAACCTAGTTGGCTTATTCAAGAAACGGTCTTATGTGGGCCCCACAGGACATTAAGAAGTCCATGCGGGCAGGACGGGGTAAGGTGTGTAAAATCATCGGTGAAACCGAGAATGCCTTTTGAGCCGATTTAATATATGCCGCGGAAAGGTAATATTTTGAGAGGGCCATATTCCGAACTCCTCCTTGGCATCTACCCTCGTAAGGTCTTCGGGTGTGCTCTCACTATGCACGACAGATGCGTTTGCTGAGTGCCCTGCGAATGACTTGTGGAAGCTCTTTTCGTCCTTCAGAGGAATGTGTTAGTCCAACGACCGATGCTCTGTAGCATCTGCACCCATTTGGAAAGTCTTGGCATTTGAAACCCAGGAGTTCAAGTGATCCTCAAAGGTAGATATGGACCCGAAAGCAAATTTGAAAGTTCAGTGATGTAGATGGGAAACAGATACGGTCTCAAAACAAAGCCCTAAGGAACTCCAGTTGAGACTGGCGCCGAAAAATATTTGGTTTACCCTACGTTCAAAAGGAATATGTTTTCTGGTAGGAACGCCTCAATCCAGCGAAGAATTTCCTCTTGAATCTCGTAAGCTTCGAGCTCGTGGAGCAGCCGTAAAAAGAGTCGGTCTTGTATGTTGCACATTGAAGTTTGACAATACGTTGGGCTGTCACGCGGTACACGGTATTTGTCACTGACATATTGAAAGAGTGAGCAAGGAACGTCAGGATATAACGTCCTGTTTGCCTTGAGTTCTGTAAACTGGTTTTATCAATCAGTTATCGAGATAATTACATAGTGACGTAAGCAGATGTTTTTACTCCGTTCAGTGGAAATCTCCTCTGTTGGCTGGGGCTGAATCAATTGAACACTGTCTGTATATAGGTGCCCCTAAAATCCGGGTCCATGTTTTAGATAACCCTTCATGCTTTATGTGAGTTCAGTTTTCCCTCACCCTATCGGATTCCCAACTTAATGGGTCCATCAGACCGAAACCAAGACAATTTTGGGAATTTGCCGCAGTGGTCATACTTCGCGCGGGTACACAAAAGCTTACCCTCCTAGGAATGCTACTTGCACCGACTACAGTTTTATCTCAGAACCCTTGGTATACATTGACCGATGCCCTCGCGGTAACCTCACTCGTCTCCCATGGTGCAATTTAGCTCTTAACAAACAGGAGGGAAGTCGGTCGCCTCTGAGGTGAGTGCTGAGAGAACTATTGAGCATCTATTCAGACTACCTCTGGAACAAATAAGCGGCACGATAACGATCTCAAGACTGCGGCTACTCCCCGTTGTTTAAGCCTTGCCTATGTTCTTGATGTTGGTCTTTATTTGCTGTCGTCCTGTGGGAGAACGTATATTGAGCTACCCATAATTCTTCGCCATTTTTGTCGAAGGTTTCATCCAACAATCTCTGAAGGGTGAATGTTAACCAATCTCCAAATGGCTTGTAGAAATAATATTTTTTTCGTCTGATAGGGAGCATGCCAATTGGGACGCGATTGAGCCGTTACAGTGGCAAAGAACGACAAAATTGATGGGATGACAAAATCAAGGTACGTGACTATCACGTGGTAGGTGATAGTACTTTGTGGGAAACTAGAAAAGATGAAATACTGTGGCAACATACAAGCTTGTCGATTTTAACTAAGCCTGAAAACCGTAGCCGACTACGAGTGAACTTGGACGTATGAATTAACGATCGCAGTCACGAAAGCTCAAGTGAAAATGATCAGATGAGACATTCACAGCAGAGGTAAATGACAAGTTGCGCCCAAAAAGCATGATGTACATCGAAATCAATTACACTCAATGATTTCCTGATTACAAGGAGTTACACCTAGCACTTGATGACCGCTTTTGCCATGCACCATTCGTTTTCTTGAGCGCGCAGCATTGACTCGGTGACTGGTGATCCTCATTCTTAATTTCCTGTTAGGTTGACGTAGTAGACCTCAGTTAAGCTACGATTCTTATCAATTATCTGGAAAGCCGTTGCTTGTCTGCTTTTCACTTATCCTTTGTCACTGCTCACATTAACCACTCTTTCTGCACAACGAGGACCCGATGTCATGACGCTTTGGCGAGCAAAAAATACCGTTTCTTCTCAACTAGTCCAACAGCTAGCCCCCCACTATCTACCTCGACGACAACGTTCTCACCTTCCTAAAACTAGGCACATACTCTGGCCCAACCAGTACTTGGTCTCTAGATCAGCAAACGTATCCACCTTTCTTGGGTCCATTTAGCTTGCTGTCATCCCTTTTTTAGATTTTTTCTATCGACGCCGTTGCATTTTATGCCTCCTAACACCCGCCATGCGCTACAGCCTTCATTATATCCCTTCCTCGTCGTCCCTCTTCCCAAGCTCCAACCCTCGACTGCAGTTGCCCAAACGCCCATTAGAACTGTTATTCGTTCAAACTGGCTGGTGTCCGGCCTACACCCACACAGTTCACCTCCCTGTGTCAATCTCCGTCACCCAGAACAAGCTGTCACGAAACTGCGTATCCCTTCTGCGACCCTTGATGACCGTTATGGGGCTGTCCGTAATGGTTTTCTAGTTTTGGTTCATATCAGCCGATTAAATTAGTCGGACCTCATGCCTATTGTTCCATATAAGTTGCAAAAGAAACATATTATTATTATTTAATCGAGTGCTTCCCACTGTTTATGACATTGTCCCCTTTTTGCGCAATCTCCACTACCCGCAAATCCCCCTGTCATACCCCAGTCTGACGTTATGCCACCTACAAGTGTGAAATATACATCATTATTATTATTATTATTATTATTATTATTATTATTATTATTGTTATTTACCTAACCTCCCAAGGTCACTCATGGCTGGCAATGATTTTCAGTTTTAGTTCATGCCATCTGGTTGTCTTTGAACCAGTCGGACCTCATGCACTTTGTTCCCACCATGTTGGGAAATAACCTATTATTACTATATCATCGGATATTCCCCACTGATTATGACATTGTCCTCTTTTTTGTGCAATTCGCAGCCCCACAAATCCCCCAGTCATGCTCCATTCTGACTGTAAAACTATGTAAAACGCTATGCCACTAGCAAGTTGGGAATAAACATCATCATCATTATCATTATCGTATTTGGAGGCAAACGAGCTGTGGTGGATATTTGGGAGGGAGAGGCAGAGTCAATGCATTCAGGCGAATAAGCCACTTGAGTAGGATCGCCGAATCTGTGAACGGGACAAAATGCGATTTCAGTGGGATACCGAAATGGTCAAATATGAAATAAGCGTTGACTAGATTAAGACGAACCCATCCCAGAGGCGGTTGGGGCCAGGCAAAAATTTGCTCGCATTTGTTCTAGCCAGTTTGATTTCTACAATCTACGATTACTTCTCACAGATGAGCCTGCCTCTCTGGGTTTACTTTCCTTCTCGTTGTGCTGTTACCCACCACTTTTAAACCGTAGTGGCCCGATTATGTATAAATTGGAGTGATCACTACAAGTTGAGAAATTAAGTGGCAGCTTCTAGTCCCGTTAGTTTTCGTCAAAAACACTCCACTGAGTAGGGATGCAGTGTGAGTGGGGACGGCAGGCACATACGGACTGATGGAAACTGTTGGATTGATGAAAGCACAAAAAAGGTCATGGATGTCCGATCCGGACATCCATAATTATTCCTAGGTTAATCATTTTGCCACGATAATGAAAGTCCGAAAGGAACTTCTGTGAGTTACGAAGAGTCATTCATTTAAAAGACAGAAGTTTCGAAGTATTTTTTATTCTAACCTTTAAATTCGTCCACCATAACGGAGGACACACAAATGTGTTCAACCGAATGAATTAAACGCTCCAATAATGGCAGGCCACCAGGCGAACTTCAGTCAGCTTAGTTCAGTAAAAAAACAATTTTTTGCTGGAATACCGCAACGGCCAGTTTCTTGTGCTTGATGATAGACGAGGGGCTTCAAATTGAATTAGGGGCAACCTGCAAGCGTGCAACTTGACCATTGTCCTTCCCTCCAGGTTGCGCGCATGCACCGGATTCAAGGATTGATACACAGAATCGAGACTTTTGTCCAAGCATCACGGAACGCTTTTGTACTTGTCACGGATTCACGGGTAAACGGATTGATAAACAGGATCGAGTTTACTGCCGAAGCTTCCTGGGTCAATTTTGGCCTTGCCGGTCAGCGGCTATCGTCCACCTGAAAGTCACAAGTGAAAAAGGGCGTAGCATTGCTCCCTAACTTCTCAGCGCGGGGCAGTATGCTTGCCAGCTCGATGACTCGCATAAACAAGTGTCTAATAGTACTTTAAACTGGGTTCTAGAGGGAGCGTAGACAACCGTCAGAGAAAGATTATTTCACGCAGCTACTACCTGAAATGAGAAAAAATTTACCTAGTGAACGTGTGCGATCTGAGCTTGAAAATCTTACCATGTCCCCGCCGTGTGTTCACTGGGTCAACGGTGGAAAACCTGTTATCCAAGCTTTGTTCAAACAGGACGTAAGTAAAAATTTGGTTCCCTTGGAAGCGACGATGCTTTAGGGGAAAGCGCTCAAGCACCGCGAGAGGCGTTTTATAGACCATGGACTTGAGGCCGGCAACCATTGTCGTAGCGGCTCGCTGGACACGCTCAATGAGGGTGACGTCTTTCGTGCGTCCTGAGTAGACAACTTGGTTGGTTTATTCAAGGGGCGGTCTGACGTAGACCCCATAGAGTCTTTGGAAGTTCATGAGAGCAATACGGGAGAAGGTGCACCAAATCATCCGTAAAACGGCTAATGCCTTTTGGGCCGATTTCTCATGGTGCTGTGAGAAGGACATGTTTGAGGAGAGACAGATACCCAATTTTTTTTCGGCATCTATCCTCATGATGTTTTCTAGTCCTTTCTCACCATGCATGACAAAGTCGTTCGCCGAATCTCCTCCAAATGACACGTGGACGCACTTTCCGTCATTCAGAGGAAAGTGGCAGTCCAATGACCATTGCTTTGCAGCATCTACATACATTTGGACAGCAGGAACTCCAGGATTTCAAGTCGTCCGCAAAAAGTAAACATGAACTCGCAAGATCGTCTGGGAGGTCGTTGACGTAGATCAGAAACAGGAGTGGTCACAAGACGGAGCCTTGAGGAACTCCGATGGAGACCGGCACTGGAGAGGAATAGGTGGAGCCTATTCTCACTCGGAATGATCTGTCTAACAGAAGCACTTTGGTCCAGCGATGGATTTTTCCCTGAATCCCGTAAGATTCGAGTTTGTGAAACAGCGGGATTTGTGGGTCCCCTATCAAATGTTTTGAGAATTCGAAAAATATGTCATCCGATATGTGTCATTCGTCCTTGGCATGGGTTAAGCTGTACATAAGCACGAGCATGTTTGTCACGCAAGGGCGGTTTGTGAGAAATCCGTGTTGAGCTGGAGATATCAGATTGCTGGAAGTAGAGTGATCTAGGATAGCTCGCTTCAGAATGCGTTACATCACCTTGCACGGCACGCTAGTGAGGCTTATAGGCCTATAGCTGCCAGGCGATAGTCGGTCACCAGTTTTGTAGATTGGCGTACCAATCGCTTCCTTCCAAGCAGAGGGAAGGCGGCCTTTGTCAACGACTGACGAAGTGCCAAGTGTGGATGATTGGCCAGTGTGGAGGACATTTCTTTCAGGCTCCTTGGATGAACCTCGTCGGGCCCCAACGCGCAGAATGGTTTGATCTTGTGCAAGAGTTGACAAATGTCCTCCAACGTGGAGAACATTTCGGTTAGAGGCTGTTCGTTGTTCTGCCTTGACAAGGGTGGATGTGACGAGTACGCTGGGGCTGATTATTGACAGACAGCGTCAGATACCAATGTTGTGCCATTCGGCGTTTCTCCGTTTTTGGCCGTCAGGGAGAACGCGGATGGCTTTTTTCGCGGGGGCTCGTTGTGCCATTCGGCGTTTCTCCGTTTTTGGCCGTCAGGGAGAACGCGGATGGCTTGTTTCTGCCGCGAGGTCTCTTGTATTTGAACAAGACGTTTTTGTTTTTTCGAGCGAGGTCCAGAATGGTGGCTTGTTTTTGTATGTTCTTTTTGCGGATCTCTGATTTAGAGTTGTTCCGCATTTTACGAAATGCCAGCTCATCTTCTGTATACCCGCAGTCAACTTCTTGAAAAACAGTTGGGAACATTTTACCAGAAGTTGCCGAATCCTTTTTGGCAGCCTGCGGTTCATCCGAATACATGCTAGTTTTTTTGGAACGAATGTCGCGTCAGCTCATGAACTTTCTGGAAAATGGTCCTATATATTTCTTCCACTGGAGCTGGTCCTAGTGTGGCTTGTTCAAGATAGATGCGCATTCCTGAGCAGTCTCCAAGGCAGAAGTCGAAACCACGTTTGATGTTTGAAATTTCTGGCCCAATAGAAGATGAAATCAAAGGTCAGCACACAGTGGTCACCGTGTCCCAGTTGAACGATAATTTTTACCTGATCAACAAAGCGTTTTTCGTTGGTGATGACAAAATCCAGCAGGGATGGTTGTTGGCCTGCGCGGTATCCGGTGGGTGCAAAATGTTGAGTCCAAGCGGCCGCAGGCTATTGAGACCCCCAAATTGAGTTCGCCGAAACAAGGGTTTTAGAAGTTGCTATTTTAATGGGAAGTTGGGCCAATCAATTTGCACCCTCCCGTGCCATGTTGCACGTAGCATTTTGTTAAAGTGTGCGAAATGTCAAGGTCATTGACTATCGCTGATTTGTATTTTATGCCGGTTTACGCGACATAAAACACGAAATCACACTTTAGCATATTTTGGTGTTCTTCGGTGTTCCTGAAGAATAAAATAACATCCTAAGAGTATTTGATGCAAATGCCACCCTATAGGATCAGTTGTAGGCGTTTGGTTACCTTAGACACCTCAGATTTAAAAAATGGGACATTTTTGTTCGGCGAACCTGCTCACAACACATTTTCCTCATGGATCTCATATTCCATTGGGTGCAATAAAGTTAGATTACAGTACAAACTTGCACTGGCAGTGCGAGGGCCATCTGTGGGTGCTCCCCTTTCCCAGATACGCATAACTAGTTTGCAGATAATATAGTGTTGCGAGATAGCTGTGGGCGTCTTCCCTATTATAAATATGCCGTTCTATAGGTGGTGACCACCATAAAGAGGTCGCCACGTTGACGTTGGCCGTTGTCACTCACCTCGACTACTATTGCAGCTGCTGGATCCGTGTCTATGTGCGATGCTAATTAAAGTTCCCCACATATGCGCGGCAGCCTAATCCAATGAGCAACGACTGCCCCTTGTACTCGTATCTCTACTAGTTTTCACTCATCTCGAATACTTGTTTTAACTGCTAGGCCCGCGTTTATGTGCAATGCTGATATTGAGACTGCACCTATGCACAGTAACATAATCCGATGGCCAATGACGGTCTTCTATACCCTTAACTATACGCGATCCTGCTTGTCTTCGCTAGCTACAGTAAACATCAGTGCAGTATATATGCCGACCGGTAAAAATAAGGCCTCAGCTACGCGTGATAGACACATCTGACAGCCTGTTATACTCACAACTGTACTCGAAGTCATCTAACTTGGCTATTGATCGCACCTGTTGAGTCCGTGTCCTTGTGCATACATACCTAATCTAATGGCGAACGATGAACCTACTACTCGAAACTGTACGCGATGTCGCCTACCTTGACTACTTATTGAAACTGTTAGGCCAATACCTATATGCGACGCTGTTTAGTAGGCCTCAGCTATGTGAAGTGTCCTGGTTTAACTGCCAACAATGGCCCGTCATGCCCATAAATATGCGCGCTCTCGCTTATGTTTGCTACTTAAACCATCATGGAGAGCATGAAATCAGTGTTGAAAACCGATCTTCACTGTCTTACCTGCCTGCTACCTACAGTAAACACGAAGCCAGTGTCTATGCGGGCCGATAGAAACCAGGTCCCAACTATGTGTGACATCCAAACTACCAACGGTTGCCCGTCATACTCGTAACTACAGTTGATATTGCCTACCTTGGCTGCCTACCTCGACTACTTAGCGTAACTGCTGTTCGCGACGCAGATTATGGGGCCTCATCTATGCACGCCAACCTAATACAATGGCCAACGACGGCGCTCCATATTCATAACCCCATGCGCTGATAATGCGCCCGCCATGAAGTTACGAAAACGCCATTGGCGAATTGCATTTACATTGGCATCACTGATACAAGCTTAATTGGTAGTCGCTCCATTTTTCATTTTCTTCAGATCCACTTTACGGGACAAGGGTTCTGAAACGGAAAATGGGCAAGCAATTAATCTTCGGGAACAGCGTTTAAGCGTCTTGATGTGATGGAATTTTATTTGTTTGCTTACCCAGTGGTTCATAATTCCCATTACCGAGATGAGGGATAAATGTATAGTCGTTGCGAATTGCCATAGGTTCATTGACTCGGCATTTGAGGCCTTCGAGTTACAATCATACGAATTCCTCGTCACCACGGAATTCAAAAGCAAGGTCTACAAAGCGTATGCTAAGAAATTAGACCTCAAATTACCGGTCTCCATCAAATTCGAAATTGGACAAAAAAGTGTTATTGCGACTGTCTTACGAGGCAGACTCGGCTTGCCCTCCGTGGACCGATCAAGATCAACATCAAAGCAAGCAATAACGGCGATATGGAAGTCAATCTTGTTGAGCTTGTGCAAATGCTCTATTGGTGATGGCTCTGGGTTTGGAACCAGTGGCCTCTGAATACTGAAAATAGGTGTACACAAGGTGGCCAGATTGATTGGTAAAATATGCGCGTGCAGGTTCCGGCCGAGGTGTTGACTGTATGAGAACATTTGCTGGTTCGTACCACGGACTGTTACTCACAACGGGCTTCTCATCTTGAAACGATTTGTCTGGTTGTATATCAGATTTTGCGTGCATATTCCAATGTGCCTGAGAACCTGATTAGCGCCGTACGTCGTCATCCGGGAAACCACCCGTAGAACGCAGACGTCTCCCTCCGGAATTTCTCGGCGGTCACAATAATAAGTGGTGTGCATTTCATATTCGCGTATTATCCATTCGCTGTGATGAGCGACCTTCTGGACGCCATGCTCCAGGCTATCTGAGTGATGCACGCACCTCTCCAAACGCCCGTTGGCGTTCTACACGCGGTTGTTGGTCACATTCCGAAAATGTACCAACCCACGTTGTGCGTGAACGGCCCACTTTCGAGTGATGTGGAGCCAGTGGGCAGCCAAATAAGAGACAAAACTGGGATCTGTTCTCCTCAGGATTCGCAAGTCGTGGCGAAATCTACGCGATTAATGTTTAGTGCACAGTTACTTACTCAGCTGCATTATCAAAGCGAGCTATGCGGTGGAATATGTGCCGACTGCCGTTGAAAATTGTCTGCAAAAGTTACACCAAAGCGATGAAACGTACATGCCTCCGGATGGCTTGCCGTGCGTGAAAATAGGACGACATTATCTCGCAGCCGAATACAGCTTTGGCAGCCCGCATGTGCAAAGTTATCTTGTCCATGACGAACGATTTGACTTTGTAGTGTCCAGCATCATATCCTTGAACAAGCTGAACAGCTTGCGCAATGGCGCAAAACGCTCGCTTTCGACAAAGGCGTACATGACGTGTCGACCGATACCCCAACCCAAGCTTGTACATTAACAGCAAACGTCAGGGGCTCTAAATTTATTTACCCAGGACGGTCAGTACCGTGTGTAGCATCAACGTTTACAACGTCCGGGAAACGTCTAAAGAGTGCTATCTGCTGCGTTCGAAAAAAGCACAGATGACTATATCTGCCACCCTCCGATTCCACCAACAGCACGCGACCGCTAGCTGGAAACTTGTCTAAAAAACCTATTAAAAGGTAACCAACGACCCACTTAACAATGGGGGTCGACATTTGACGCGATTGTAACGCACATCCTTGATAGTGAGTACTTTTCAAAAGTGGTCGACGACGTACTGCCGAATCTGCGACGACGGAGCGCCATATTTCAAAAGGGTACAACACTCCTTTAATTCATCATTTGAAAAGAAAACCTGTTTGCCAAGCTTTTTTCAAACAGGGTTTAAGTAAGGATTATGTCCCCTCGGAGGCGACGGATCCGCGGCATGATAACCTTCGCGCCTTCAAATACTGTGTTGCTTGATGCACCAAATCGGGGCTTCTGTTCAAGTTTCCCGGGTCGGCCTTGTTCTTGTCGTTCAGCAGCTGTCATTCACCTCAATGGCACCAGTGAAACGAGTGTAGCACTTTTAAACAACTTTCAACAAAACTGCGGCCGTTTGGGAAGATCTCATACGCCCGAAATATTACCATCAAATGTTAAAACTCTATGTCAAAGTTTTCCTCCTTCGGACCACGGGTTGAGAAAAAATTTGGGTGTTCTTCTAGCCGCCGGCGTCCCAGCGCTCTATTGAACGACTTCAATCAGCGCCGCTGCAAAAAGTCCGCCTGATTCGACGCACAGGAGTTCCATCCAGGAGGCCTTTGGGGCGTTGAAGTCATTTACCAGCAGGAGATGAGTGAAGTGGTAGTTGGAGGAGAGTTGCTCAAGTGTTTGTATGAAGAATTGGTCATCTTCTAGGGGACTCGAAGGGCTACGGTAGACCACGCCGAGAAGGAGAGAATCGGACCCGCGCAGCGAGATTTGGACCCACAGTGCATCGCGAAAGGGTGCGGGGGAGGTGTCAGAGAGGACAATCGGGATTGGTAGGGCCGCAAGTAAGTACAGAGCAACCCCACCTTCCCGGCCTCGTTTAGAGTCGGCTCGAAGAATAGAGTAACCATCTATCGGGATCTCCGCGTCAGAGGCATCTGGTGTGAGCCAGGTCTCTGTGAGTGTGATTATGGACGGTTTTTCAAGACAAGCTGACTTTTTAACATCGCCGAGTTTGTTGAAAAGGCTGAATCAGTTTGTGGACAAGCATTTCAACACCATTTCTGCTGCCTCCGAGGGTGAGGGGCCGAAAGCTGAGTGACCAGCTTGGTTAGCAGACTTAATCCTCGTGTGCCAAGTTTGGGTCCAAGGCTCCGAAGGGGCCTCTGGGGCGATGTCGTCTGCGCATTGTCTTCGTGATTTCTATCAGGTGCTTTTCTCTTGCGAGGTTTTTTCGTTCTGTGGGAGCCCGGTTTGCTCAGGCCTTTTAGCTTTGAAGGGCGATGTCTTTTTCCCCGTGGGCGAAAGTTTAGACGTTTGCTGTTTGTAGCTCTTTCAGCACCCCCATTTTGCAGGCCAGATTTGCTGTTGATCAGGGAGTTGCGGCAAGCTTTCACCTGAATTTCTGGGTGTTTTGGAGCGGCTTGAACGGAAAAGTGTCTCTGTGAGGCCCTGGCCGCTGAGTGGCGGCACCAAGAAGTAATGATTTTGGTGGCGTTCCCAAGAGGCTCGTTTTCGCGGAGGACTGCACCATGAAGCCAGCCAGCAATTTTCTAATCTGGCGGATTTTATTTGGCTTGTTTGGCTGCAGCCGCTTTTTTCGTGTTTGTGTGGACACCCGATCGGTCGGCGATCAGCGTGGCCGACTGGATCTACAGAGGAATTTCCGGATGGCTGTAGTGACGTTTATAGCTTAGGTTGTCGGGGTCCTGGGCGACGGTTGTGTACACAAGCAGAGAGGCCGCTTTTGACTGAGTGGAGCTGAAGATTGGCTTCGCTTCTTGTCCCCGCACATCTGACTCAGTACAGTTCAGAGGCTGTGGCTTTGTTGAGGAGCGCGTGGCTGTAGCTCTGTTGTCAGTTGCGGAGATAAGCGTTGATAGCTTCACGTACTTTGGGCGCTGCTTGCATGTGAGTTTTGCCTCCTCCAGGGCTTCACTGCCTTCGGCGGGCGAGAGGCCTGTGATGGTCGAATAAAAACTGCTGTCCGGAGACGCAGCTGGGTTCGTCGGCCTGCTTTCGGGAGCACAAGGGAATATGAAAACGATCGGCTTGGTCATGAGTTTGGGGTCGGCTGAGTTGGTGCCCAGCGGAAGCCTATTTCGTGCCTCCACCCCATACTTGTTGTGACCACGCTCCCGCGTGTCTGGAGGGCGATCCACAGATAGATGCCTGGTCATTGGGTTGGCCTCCTGAATGCTGCCAGCCTGCTCCAAGTTCTTCTGTGTGTCAGATGGGGAAGAAAGTGTGAAAAGAAGTCCAACAGTTCGCTTGCTTCCCTTTTGGCGTAGCAATGCTGCGTGGAGCGATTGGTCAAGCTTGGTGAGAACATTCCTAAGGATTGATTGTGCCAGCTTCGCCGGCGTGATTTTTCCGGAGAATGACCCCCAAATTATCCATCTGCTTTCCCTTAGGCGCCCGTCCACTAAAGACTCTGTGGCGGTCTTTATAGCCGCGTCAGAAAGTGGTATTACTTCCTTCGCAGCCAGAGGGCCCGGTGGCACGGGTGTATCGCTCGCCGCCGGTGGTTCTGAGCCTGGCCTTTAATTCGGGAAAACCAAAATAGCACCGTTGTTGTTTGTCTGTAGCTGCATTAGACTTGTTCCGGCTGCTATTTGTCTCATAACACCGTGAAATGCAAGCAAATATCAGTTGTCCTTTCGTTTGATTTATATATATGGTTAGCCTGAGTCTACTCTGTGGGGCTCATGGTTAACTTTGACGTGCAAGGAGTTGCTACTTTCGTCTTAGTAGCGTCACAACGCTCAAAGTCTACTTCACCATCCAAACATGTACCACACGTAATTCCCTCTTGTCATATTCTGCGATTTTATCCACGAAACGCAAATGACTTACTATTTCCTGAATGCCAGAATCCACAGCTAGCGCCTGATGACTGTATTTGTCATGCACCATTCGTTTTCTTGAGTTGCCAGCAGTGACTCGGCGACAGGTGATCCTTAATCTTACGTTCCTGGTAAGCTGATATAACAGATCTGTTAAGCTTTTACTTGTCTGCTGCCGCTTCTCACATCAACTTCTTTTGCACAACAGAGAACCTAGGTCATAGTTTTTCGGTAGGCTGGAAACTTCCGCCCGTTTCAATTAGTCCAGCGGCTAGCCTCTCTTCCAGGTATCTCGCCGACAAAGTTCTTACCTTCCTAAAACTACATACCCACTGTGGCCCAACTGGTACTTCGTTTGTATATAAGCAAACATACCCACCTTTTCCAGGTCCATTTACATTGCTGTCATCCCCTTTTGGGTTTCTTTTCTATTGACGCCGTTGCATCTTTTCCTCCTGACACTCGCCACCCGCCACTGCTTTCATTCTATTCTTTCCTCATTGCTTCCTGTTCCAAAGCTTCAAACATAGGTTGTAGTTGCCCAAACGCCCCGTACAACCATTATTCATTCTATCTGGTTGGTCCCCGGTCTACACTCACACGGTCCTCTAACGAAAGAGAAATTATCCGTGAACCTGCATCCGCCTGATTCTGAATCAATCTCCCACTCTAACTCAGATCCAGCTGTCACGGAAATGCGTAGCCTCTCTACACTCACACGGTCCTCTAACGAAAGGGCAATTATCCGTGAACCTGAATCCGCCTGACTCTGAATCAATCTTCCAGTCTAACCCAGATCCAGCTGTCACGTAAATGCGTAGCTTCCCTCCGATCGCGGCACGCTCGGCTACCGTTACGGGGCTGTCTATAAACCGAAGCATGTCAGTGCTATGATGACATGGCACAGTCAAACCCAGTGTAATGGGACTCCCGCAACTGGTTTCTTCAGAATCTCGACAGTAACACCTCTCTCATCCAAGCATGGAATCGTAACCACTAGCAAATTTTCCCCTAGCCCTAAACGCCTCTGGGACGAGTTCATTCTAACCCGATGAATGGTTTGTTCCGAAAAAACTATAATCATTATTGTAATTTTTCCATCAGATATTACCCACTGTTTATAAGATTGTTCTCTTTTTCGCGCACTATCCAGTACGCGTAATCAATCCAGCCATGCTTTATTCCGACTGTAAACCTATGGTCATGCCCGACGGTATGCAACCCACAGGTTAGGAATAGACATTGTTGTTATTATTATTAGTAAATCCGTGGGCTATGAAATGCGTCTCGCGATGCGAACTTCCACTAAAATATCATTACCTTCATTGGGACCCAATTCATGTTTACGCCCTGTTGGAACAAGGCATAACTAACGGGTTTTTCACCGGGACATCGTACCAAGGTTTTTAAGCTGAGAGCGCACACTTTCACTCAGCAAACTTTCTTCTTTTTCTGGTAGACGCCAAGTGGAATAACTTTCCTCCAAAGGTTGTCCACGATCCATCTATTACCCAGTTTAAATGTAGTGGTCTGGCTACATAATAAGTTACTTTACCAGTAGTGTCTGGCAAAGGAATAAAAATAACCACGCTGGATTGAGTATACAATAATAAAGAGGTCAGATGGAACAGACACTAACAATTGTTCCCTTTAGAATAGTTCGCCGTAAGCCCAATTATAACCCAATTATAATTGTCCAGGTATCTTCTTTTAAGCAGTTCCCACATATAATAGATTCCGCAAATAGTCTGAAAGATTTTTATACCAGGGTTGGCATATGACGCTCGCAAATGACCGCCGTAGGCGCGAGCGAAATCAGAAGAAGGTCAAAACACGTGACCACGTTTGTATTGCGTGAAGCTGTACCAGGGCGCGTTTTTGTGGTTTTTTGTATTCAAACAAAAAACGATTGTGCAATTGACAAAATATGTATTGTAACAATGGAAGCAAAAGAAAGGTACAAAACACCGCACAAAGCACCATCGGACACCTTTTTATACGAGTCCTCTCACCGGCCAGATTACTGCCTCGAGCTGAGAACTCGAAGAGCAATACTAGATGACTTCTCGACTGTGCCTTCCGGGCGAACGGAGGCCGCAAAAAGACAAGAATAAAACCGACCAGGGGAACTTGGGCGAAAGACTTGATCATGTATATCAATCTGTTAATTCGTGAAAAAAGCCACCACAAGTCAAATCCCGGTCGAGGTCGGACTGGCGAGGTTATTTGGGGGCAGGTCTTTCGGACTGGTCGAGCACCATGTCAATCGGTCTAGTGCCCGAGAAATGATTGCTGGCCAAACCAAGTGCTGCACTCGCTAGTCAATACGAACCAATAGAAATCGAGCGTTTTCGTTCGGCGCCTCTTAACCTCTCTCCTGGTTGACCCTGTGGAAAGTTTTCCAGCGACCCTGTTAGCAGTTTTCCTACCCCAATACGACCGAATGACTACTCGATATCGTCGAGTTCATCAGTCCCAGCTGGTGTTAGGGAATTTATACGAATAAGCCACGAGTACGGCGCGCACGCGGACCCATCGAACATCCACGGATTGATACAGAGGGTTGATACTTTTGTCCGATTTTCCCGTGTAGGTTTTGTTCTTATCGTCCAGCGGCTGTCGTCCACCTGAAAGTCACAAGTGAAAAAGGGCGTAGCATTGCTCCCTAACTTCTCAGCGCGGGGCAGTATGCTTGCCAGCTCGATGACTCGCATAAACAAGTGTCTAATAGTTCTTTAAACTGGGTTCTAGAAGGAGCGTAGACAACCGTCAGAGAAAGGCTATTTCACGCAGCTACTATCTGAAATGAGAAAGAATTTACCTAGTGAATGTGTGCGCTGTGAGCTTGGAAATCTTACCATGTCCCCGCCGTGTGTTCACTGGGTCAACGGTGGAAAACCTGTTGGCCAAGCTTTGTTCAAACAGGACATAAGTAAAAATTTGGTTCCCTTGGAAGCGACGATGCTTTAGGGGAAAGCGCTCAAGCACCGCGAGAGGCGTTTTATAGACCATGGACTTGAGGCCGGCAACCATTGTCGTAGCGGCTCGCTGGACACGCTCAATGAGGGTGACGTCTTTCGTGCGTCCTGAGTAGACAACTTGGTTGGTTTATTCAAGGGGCGGTCTGACGTAGACCCCATAGAGTCTTTGGAAGTTCATGAGAGCAATACGGGAGAAGGTGCACCAAATCATCCGTAAAACGGCTAATGCCTTTTGGGCCGATTTCTCATGGTGCTGTGAGAAGGACATGTTTGAGGAGAGACAGATACCCAATTTTTTTTCGGCATCTATCCTCATGATGTTTTCTAGTCCTTTCTCACCATGCATGACAAAGTCGTTCGCCGAATCTCCTCCAAATGACACGTGGACGCACTTTCCGTCATTCAGAGGAAAGTGGCAGTCCAATGACCATTGCTTTGCAGCATCTACATACATTTGGACAGCACTGGCACTGGAACTCCAGGATATCAAGTCGTCCGCAACAAGTAAACATGTGCATACAGGAACATCTGGAAGATCGTTGACGTATATCAGAAACAGCAGTTGTCCCATAACGGAGCCTTGGGGAACGCCAATGGAGACTAGCACTGGAAAAGAGTAGGTCGAGCTTATTCTCACTCGGAATGATCTGTCTGATAGGAACATGTTGATCCAGTGTATGATTTTCCCTTGAATCCCGTAAGACTCGAGTTTGTGGAGCAGCGGGACGTGTGGGTCCTGATCAAATGCCTTTGCGGAGTAAAAAAGGACGAGTCCCTCATCCTTGGTTTGGGTTAGGCTGTCTATAAAGACGGGCATGTTCGTCACGCAAAAATAGTTTGGGTGAACTCCGTGTTGAGCTGAGGAACCAAGTTGTTGGAAGTAAGGTGATCTAGGATAGCTCGCTTCAGAATGCGTTCCATCATCTTGCATCGCACGACGGTGAGGCCTAAAGGCCTGTAGCTGCCAGGTGATAGTCGGTCACCAGTTTTGTAAATTGGTGTGCCAGTCGCTTCCTTCCAAGCAGAGGGAAAGTGTCCTTCGTCAAACGACTGACGAAACACCATGTAGAAATGATTTGCCAGTGTAGACGACGTTTCCTTCAAGGTCCTTGGATGAACCTCGTCGGGCCCCAACGCGCAGAATGGTTTGATCTTGCGCAAGAGTTGACGGATATCCACCATGAAGATCAAATCGGTTAGAGGCTAGTCGTAGTTACGCCTTGACAAGACTGGATGTGACGAGGACGCTGGGGCTAACTATAGTCCTGCATAGTGTTCTCTGTAAACTTCATATACTATTATTGGATCACTCGTGGGTTCTCCGTTCCTGCTCCTCAAGGCGAGCGCGAATGGCTTGTTTCTGCGGCGATGTCCGATGTATTTGAACAACACGTTTCTACTTTTCAGGGCGAGGTCCAGATTGGTGACTTGTTTTCGTATGTTCCATGGGCGGATTTCTGATTTACGGCGGTTCCGCATTTTATGAAAATGCCAGCTCATCTTCTGCGTCCCTGTAGTCAACGTTTTGAAGAGCAGTTAAGACCTCTTTTCCAGAAGACGCCGATTCATTTTAGGTAGCTTTTGGCTCATCCGACTGTGCTGGTTTTTTTAGGACGAACGTCGCGTCAGCCTCGTGAACTTTCTGGACAAAGGTCGTACATAATTCTTCATGAAGCTGGTACCATTTTACTTTGTTCAAGGAAGATGCGCATTTTTGAGAAGTCTGAGAGACAGAAGTTTCGAATCCACTTTTGATGTTCGGGATTTCTGGCCCGATAGCAGATGAGATCGAAGGTCAGGACACAGTGGTCGCCATGTCCCAGTAGAGTGTTAATTATCACCGTGATCAACAAAGTGTCTTTCGTTGGTGATGACCAAATCCAGGGGGATGGTAGTTAGCCTGTACCATATCTGGTGGGTGCAACGACATGTTGAACGACTTTGGTCAGCGCCGCTGCAGAAAGTCCACCTGACCCGCTTGAGCTCAATCCAGAAGGCCTTTAGAGCGTTGAAGTCGCCTACCAGCAGGAGATGAGTGAAGTGGTAGTTGGAGGAGAGTTGCCCAAAGGTTCGTACGAGGAATTGGTCATCTTCAGGAGGACTCGAAGGAGGGTCATCCCTCGAGGCTTGACAGGGGGATAAGTTGAGCATGTATTCAACCTCAGATTCTGGAACAGCTGCGCTGCTTCGAGCAAAATTTGTGGTATTTCTTTTGAAACATGTCCTGGCTGAGACGTTTAGAATGTGTCTGTGAACGAGTTAGAATAGAGCCCGGGTTTTCGAGGATAAGTAACGTTTTACTTGTCTAAGAACAAGCGTGGATGAGCTGATGTGTACATACAAAGGTTTAATACGAGTATATATGGCAAGTATGAAAATAAGCACACAAAAAGCACGACACAAGCCAGGATAGGCTCAGCGGCAGTGAAGCATCGGTGTTGAACACTGATGTCATGCTGTCGGTGATGATAATGATCGCGTGGGCTAAACAAGGTGTAAGTATGCCAGGAAAGCCAAATGAGAGAAGTCGGGCCCAGAGCAATGAGGCACCATACTATGAGCAGTCGTACTGCAAGGGGGTCTAGGGGTGGAGTCATACTGTCCTCTGCGATGGGAGTGTAAAGGCGGTAAAGTGTTTTCTCCAGGCAACCAGGGTGTCTATCGTCATCACCGACGACATAACATCAGTATTCAAAACTAGTGCTTTGCTGCCGTACAACCAGGATGTATTAGGAAGTCTTATCGTGTGGAGAGGAATAAAAGGAAAGAACTTATTGCTAGCCTACCACAATCATTTCGAGGTGCCTATACCCACAGTTGCCTATAGTTGCCTCGTTACGGATTCTCCGACACCAACATACACGAGCTATGGTTCTTAGACAGCGATTGTTGAGCACCTGAAGACGTTTCAGTTCCGTTGCTCGAACAGGCCGTTTCACAGCCTTACAAAAAACAGCCCGCACCATAGCCTGATGCACACGTCCCTTGAGATTCAGGGATATACCGGTTTGACGTCATAGGTGTCCCAAATTAGCAAACGCGACCTGAATGTTCCATATTCATGCATTGAGCCCAGCTGTCACATTACAGTCGGAACAAATACACAACTTCGATTGTTCCTCCATAGATTGTAAGGGGCGTGTTCAGTGAATGTATGTCCGCGAGCATCACCTTATACTTTTGGGTTGCAAGTGCACGCCAAAGGACGGGATGACTGGCCAGTTCATCAAGTAATACTTACCTCCCCTCTCCGGAGACAAGAACAATGTCATCTGCATATTCCAACCCGACAAGGTTTACGTCCTAAGCTATCTGAATATCAGGGTTTCGAAGACCTTCCAGATTTCTGCTTGTTTCATTGATCACTAACCTAAGTAGGAATGGAGAGAGTGGGCACCCCTGTCGGTCACCACTTTGTGTGCGGGAACTCTTGGAGAGCTCTTCGTATACTCCCGCACGCCCGGAAAACTAACTCCCGGAGCATTCACTGCTGGGCAAGTGTGTTAAGGAGAACAGAGCGACCAACCAAGTCAAATGCGTCTTGGAATTTCCGGACTACTAAAATTATAGGTCATCTGTACGTATGGCGTTCTAGCACCTGACGGAGTGTGCAAATTTGGTCAACGCAGTCCCTACCAAGCCAGAATACCGCTTACTTCCCTCGAGTCAGTGTTTCACGACCCAGCGTAAGGTAACAAAAGACGAATGACGCAGCCTGACAACCTGAGTCAAGCTGATTCCCCTGTTATTACCGCACTCAACATGAGCTCCTTTTTGAGAATGGGCGCTGTACTCGGTTCTCCCCAGTTATTTGAGACGGTCTCTTCCCATGCAAACATTAGAGAAACGCTGGCGGAGGACTTCACCCCCATCTTTGAACAACTTGGGCTGGAAGTCATCTGGCACAAAACGCTGGCGGAGGACTTCACCCCCATCTCTGAACAACTTCGGCTGGAAGTCATCTGGCACAGGAGCTCGGTGGAGCTTGTGAAAACATGCAACTATGAACATCCTAAGCTGTAGATGCACTTTTATTTGGTATCGAGCATGAATATGCCCGTCTGACACTCCTTCCCCCGATCCGATTTGGTTCGACACAGAACTTTGCCTTGTTCTAGTTATCAGACAGAAAAAGCTGGTCAGCTCCTGATGCAGACTAACTTGTTAGCAGCTTAATCTCCAAGTCACACCATGAAAATACCACTTTCTACTGGTCGTAAGAATGCCGCCTGAATTGTCATCTGCTGTATGCAGTCCACTGGTGAGAACTGGGTATCTAAATCAAATCGTCCCAAAGAGATACCGGAAGCGGTGCCTCCTTGTCTGCTAGCTCTTGTCCGTGCTAAGACCGGAGAGCGACTGCTTGCTTCTGTAACCGGACGGTGGTGACTGACAGGCTATGTTGCAATTACTATTGAAATCGAATGTTCCGCTGCTTGAAGCCAAAATGAGGAAGTTATGGTTGGGCTGTGTCCGTTTCGTGGAAAACCGCCAACAATGTATCTTCTATCGAATGTTCCGCTGCTTGAAGCCAAAATGGTGAAGTTATGGTTGGGCTGTGTCCGATTCGCGGAAAACCGCCACCAATGTATCTTCTACTTCTTATACGTGGTTTTTATGTCTCGCAGTACTTAGACTGTGAATTGGTGAAATCGGTAACTTGGGAATCCCATTACAAGCTGTCGTGTGACTACTGGGAAGGACAGGTGCTCACAACATCCTGAGTTACTCAGAAAGAAATGCGTATTGGGTTATTCCTCTAAGAAGGGCTACTTCCACCTTTTAAGAATGTTTCCTAATTTTTAGTGAAGAAAGGAAGACGGAAGAACTAAATGAAAATAAGCTCCAAGGCTCTGGTGAAACTTATCAGAACCACTTATCGCAAAACAGGTCAACATTGCACTGGTGTATGACATCCTCAGCTGGACAGCTTAGCTTATACCTACAAACCTTGTCTAATATAGTAACAGTGAGTAGGTCAGTAGTGTCAAAATACTCTTCACCAAGACCGGATCGATGCTAAAGATGATGCTTTTAGGTGTGTATCAATGTGCCCCAAAGCTTAGTTGATCAACCCGACCGCCGGAAATGCATTTCTGAAGCTGATAACTGTAACTTTATGTTACGGATTTCTGTATGCTCACTTGGCGAGTCCTACTGAGGACCGGAGGCCTTGCTTGGCTGAACCTTGCGGGATACGACCAAACCTTCACAATGAACCTCATTGGTTCGTCGACTTGGCAGCTGCTTTACGTTCTTATTATTTGAGCCTTGCATTTCTCACTAATCTAGGAGCCCATAATATTTTTTCAGGTGTTCAATCTGTGACACTTTTGACCATGGACCTCCACCTTGCGGTAAAGAACTATCTGTCCAAAATGCTAACAGTTGCTGGCGCCGGAATGAAAGTTTTGCTTTTGGACGACGAAACTCTGAAAACCGTCAGCTTAGTCTCCTCGATGTCTGAAATTATGAAACAGGAGGTATATCTTATCGAACGCATCCGCTTACCACGCGAGCCACTAGAGCATCTTCGTTGTGTATGTCTTTTGCGCCCAACCAAAGAAAACGTCAATCTGCTTGCGCAAGAACTACGGAAACCAAATTATTCATCGTACTACGTATTCTTCAGTCATACTTTGACAAAACAGTTGCTGAAACAGTTGGCCGAAGCAGATGATCACGAAGTTGTCGCTGAAGTACATGAGTACTACACGGATTTTATGCCTCTTTCTCCTTTCCTCTTTGAACTCGATTTGCCTAACTGCCTTGAAGGTAATCGAGGGATGATTCCGAGCGCGGTTGGTCGGTGCACGGACTCCATCACTGCAGTTCTATTGGCTTTGAAACAATGTCCACTCATTCGTTATCAGAACACGTCCGAGGCTGCACGGCATGTAGCCGAATCTATCCGTTCTATGATCTCTCGTGAGGCCGTCTTGTTTGATTTTGGCAGAAAGTCTGAACAGTCCTCCGTTCTGCTAATTTTAGACCGACGTCAGGATTCTGTGACACCACTTCTTACCCAGTGGACCTATGAAGCCATGGTTCATGAGCTAATCGGGTTGAAGCAAAACCGAGTAAATCTATCGCGAGCGCTGAATGTCCGACCAGAATTAAAGGAAGTTACCTTGTCCAGAGAGTTTGATGAATTTTTTAGGAACAACCAGTATGCGAATTTTGGTGAAATCGGACAAGCTATAAAAAAGCTAGTAGAAAATTTTCAGTCTGCTTCGCGGTCCGTTGATACGAAGAACATAGATTCCATTGGTGACTTGAAGAAGTTTCTAGAACACTACCCTGCATTTCGGAAAGTATCCGGGACAGTTGAGACTCATGTTACCATTGTATCCGAGTTATCGCGACTAGTCAAGGAGCATGCGTTGTTGGAAGTCAGTGAAGCTGAACAGGAATTAATTTGTCATGACAGCCACTCTACCAGTCTTTCTCAGATCAGAGCTTTGCTTAACGATCCTCGAGTCTTGTTGTCCGATGCGCTGCGTTTGGTTTTGTTATATGCTCTGAAATACGAGGGACAAAAGACGGATCTTTCAACTTTAGCCAAGGCTCTCGTCAGTCGTGGGGCAACAGATGAAGATGTTCAAATGGTTCAACGCATTTTGGAGTTTTCAGGACCTCGATCTCGTGCAGAGGAGTTCACGCTGTTTGATGCAATGAAAACCGTAGCCAGCGGGGCTCATAGCATAAACACACAAACCGCTACAAATGCAATGACATCTCTGACGAAGCGCCTTGTTAAGGGACTCAAAGGAGTTGATAATGTTTACACACAACACGAGCCGGTTCTGACAGGAATAATAAACGATCTAGTCAAAGGGAAACTACGAGAAACTGCCTTCCCCTATTTATCTGCCGCTGGCTCTTGGACAGGCGCCTCATCGATACAACGGCCCCGTAAAATTATAGTTTTCATAATCGGTGGCGCTACCTATGAAGAGGCTCGAGCGATACATAGGTTGAACAGCTCCACACCGGAAGTGGATATCATTCTTGGTGGAACATGCATGCACAACTCACGTTCATTTCTGGATGAAGTGCGCTCTGCTACGAAAGATACGTCGGATTATTTCGCTCCAGAAACCAGCGATTCCGGTGTAGCCGAGACCACTTCGCGACCTTTTGGCCGTTTCAAAACCCAAGTCCGTTATGGATTACTGAAGTGAAACTTGACCGGAGATACCGTCTTTCGTAACTTGTGCAATTTCCCTCATTCCACAATACCAGTCCCGACGTCCTCACTTCTGTCTAATGAATCTTGACCGTTTCGTTTACTTGTTTTTCTGAACAGTATACTATACATGTGATATGCCCCGTTGTGATTGTATTTCATCATACAGTTCGTGATTTCTTTCTATTTTCTTTTCTCTGGCGTGCCTTGTGTTAGTTCAAGGGGACACTTAATTAAAAGCGCTGCTACCATAAGTCAATTGCAACCCTGAGACTCGCACTACTAATAGGGAAGGATTTGTAATGAACAGAATTACGTAAAATCGTACGATCATTATCCTATTAGCACCGCTTTTACTCATTTACTCGATTGACTCGGCTGGCTTGTATAAATAACCCGAAGAAAGTGTAGCTAAATAATTACGTTTTTGTGGTGCGTCTGCAAAGAAAGATTAGGGATACACAGGGCTACATTTTATGCGTGCACCGTCCTTTTCAAAGTCCCAGATGTTAGGCATAACGTACAACAGTTCTAGGGAATGTGACTGCGACTCAAAACAGGCATGATCCTTCCATGTAAAGGAAACTCTTCACGGCGACCGCTTTTGCACTGTCCCCATTTCTCCATCGAAATATAAGGAAGAACTCCAACCAAACCGTATCCAGCCCATACGGTGTGCAATTCATCCGATATATTGTGTAGTGAAATGAAGCAAAGTGCTAGTGCCATTTGTTAGTATTAGTAATCGATTCACTTTCAAAAGCTACGTTCGTAGTAGGTAAGGTGTAGGCTGGCGAAATATCTGCGACAGTACAGGGAAATCGTCTAGTGCACCACGCTTTCAGGTATAGGATTCTCCGGTGACCCACAGTGTTAGGCGCATGAAGTTAGGCCAAGAGGTGGGTGACGGAGATGAGCCTGAGTATCGTCCACACTGTTTTGGGCACCTATATGCTGTGAAAGCAGGCAACGGCTAACAGGCTCGTGAAATACATGGTGGTTGTTTGCTGCGGAAGTTTCTATCGGACAGTGGGGAGCAGGACTGATTAAATTTCGACTTTCTGTCTGCCGGTAGATCATATTCGCACCGTTGGCTCGAACTGTAGTAAGTTGCCTCAATGAGACGAACAGGCGACACGAATTACGTTCGCAAACTTGTGAAATGCGTTTCATCCGAAAACAAGGTGCATGATTCTACTGTACTCAGTCATTTCAGTTCAATTTAAAAGCCGTGTCCATGTGTAGGGTGCTTCGGATCGTCGCAGATATTGTAACCAAGTGGGGGCCAATAATTAAAAGTCGTCGGTGGTCGAAAATGCACACTGATCAGGCTTCATAGCCGTAGACTAACTGCACGCACCACTGCGCCTGCCTTCAGTCCACATATTGGTACCCGCGAATTGTGAAGCGGACTGCAGCAACTGTGTTATTCACTCTGTTAGCGATGCCGCCTTTCGGCGTGCTGCAGTTGCTCGGTTGATTATATTCGTCTGGTGTTCCTGACATCATAACCGGATTTGATTATCTGCTAACTGAGTTCAGTATTAGCACTTTAGTGTTTCAAAACGCATTCCAAATCGAATGACATTATTCCGGCTACTTAACATACTCTGAAACTGGTTGAAGTACGAAACATTCGAAGTTACACCGTGAAAGCTCCGGAGAAAATAGACAGCGAGGATTTCTTCGATAGTCAGCCCAATTACGAATTCGAAAAGGAACCTTGGTTCAGAGCAACCCTGACGAACATTACCTTCGATGTTGAACTCAGAAGAACACTCCGCAGATTTTCAGACGCTCACGGATGTTAGACTGTACGGATAGGTGTTGAGAAAGAGCAAATTTAAGGGGAAACTCGCCACAAAGTGTGATCGAGTGAGACCAACGTTGTATCCACACCTTAGAAAAGGAAAACTGGTCTTCTGTGCTGTGGTTTTGTTCGGCCTGTCGAAAGATGAACATATGCACGCACAACGCGGAAGGAATCCTGCTTGGTTTTCACAACCCAGCTCGAATTTGTTGGTAGGTCGGTTAGTAACTTGGTGGCTTAGGAGCGATCAGAGCTAGGCCGATACCATGGTAAGAATGGTGGAAATATCTGCCACTGCTCCCGACAACTCATTTGCCTGAGTTGAGAAGTTGCAGACAATCAGAGTAATCTGTTCCCGTTTTGTACTTTATATTCCGCTAGAATCCTACTGATAGCGCGTTTATCGTTATGCCGGGCACATACGACCAGCCAAAATGTTCCATCCATCCAGGCAGACTTCAGGACGCAGAGTAGATTTCCGAGTCGCCTGTCTATGTGATGGCTTTACTGACAATCATTTTTTTACTCACTAGTCTGGATAAGCTGAAATGGAGTTTCAACTTGTCATCACTTCTTCCTTTTCTGAGTCTCTTTTGCCCACTACTTTTCCCGACCGGTCCTGAGTAAACCTCCGGAATATCGACAAAAGGCGCTGCCTTATACGCGCGATGCAAAGTGGAGTGAAGTCTCTGCTTGGTGTTGTGGACATCCCTATCTACTTCATTGCAGTGGCAATCACCCTGGGTGCACATAATACAGACAAATTAGGATGAATGATATTTGAGATGTCCAAAGAATTGGAGTGCTGATCAGGGGTAAAAGTTAATGTCCTCAGCGTATCGCTCGTTTAGAGATTGGGATCGATTGAAATCTCTATATTTACAAGAGAAACTTCACTTGTGCCCGTCTACTTGCAGTCCACTTGAATTCAAAGCAGACTTTTCCTGTGCACAGCAAAATAAGGGATTCTTAAGCAACAGGTGGGATATTATGACGTGATAGTTCCACACCAATTGTTAGTAAGTCATGGATGCATGTCAACCGCCAGGCCAGGATTGTATCCAGCATTCGGCGAATAACTGCGATCCCCAACCAGGTTGCATGGATTTTGCCGGGTCAGAAATCTCTCTGAGACTTGCGCAACATTCCCAGTTGTTGAGAGCAACGTCTGACTAGAGGTGTCCTGAAAATCTTGGAAACCGTAGGTCTCCCACTACCAACGCAAGAACCGGTTTTTTGAGTGGCAATACAGTATACGCATTTTGCGCGAAATGATCGTCGTTTAAGTGTACAATCATTTAAAATTGCTGTGGCTGTCTACCGGCGTAAAGTGTCACATGCTTGTAGACCTTCATATTAAACAATCGTTTCAAACAAAAGGGACAGATTTGGGTCCGCCATCTTCAAGTTTGAACCCCGTTATTCTCTGTTATTCATCAAAGCCGTTCATTGTTTTTTCATTTACCTCTGCCTGTTCCATGCTGACATTATGTATGATTTTTAAGGCAACATGTATTCTATCAGATTGCTGATCCGCGCTATTGTGGTTTTTCACCCTTCTAGTGTAACACGAAAAGTATGCTTGTCAGGAGGATGCAACGTCTCTTGTGGTAGAGTTGGGACTACGTTTCCTAGGCAATAGATGGATTAGCGGAGCGTCGGCTCTAATTTGGGTAGATACTACTTACCGAAAGTGTGCCTTCCAGTCTTTGTGTTTGGGTTTCGGCTAATCAGGCTCTGTACGGACTAGCTAACGTCTGACGGCTGCGAGAAAAAACTACAGATTTATCATGAAACATCATCGGGGCATGCTTAGGTTGACTGCTTGAAAGGGACCTTCCTGGAAGGTAGTTGATAAGAACGAACAATTTTTTGTGCATGGTTTATATCGTCTTCATCGAATTGCAGGTAGAAATGCAAAAACCGTAAATACACGTCTTCAGTGCACGAATTAAGAATCCCAACAGGTCATACGGCTGAAATACAGTGGCTGACGCGTTGGACCATTACCCGAATGATGTGTTCCAGCTTTGAGTTTGTTGGACAGCTGACAGACTAGCAGATAATATGGGGAGAAGAAAAAGCAATATGTATGCAATTTAGTGACCAAATGAAAAATGTGGTTGAAAAGATGGAAAGTCACCAGTACCATACTATTTAGATTAAGGCTGCACATGGTGCATTGTGGCGTTTCGGTCTTGCTGCTAAACAAAACACTGAAAACATCGATACCACAACAAGAGAGCCAGAAAAGAAGACATAGTGCACTCCGATTTTGGAAGGAAGCATGACCCCACTGAGAGACAGAGGTTTTGGTAAACTCGTTGGAAAATGGAGGTGAAATCGGTTGGGGTAAACTCGTTGGAAAATGGTGGTGAAAAAACTCGGTTGGGGGGGGTCGTTCAGAATAATTCAGAAGATCAGAGAGTGAGAGGATCACTTCCGATTTGGCCAGAAAACCCCAGGTACAAAACGTTCAGAGGAAAGCATCAGCCGAGACGGTTGCAACGGCGACAGACACCCTTCACCCGCATGTGTCGACGAATGAGGCTGAGCGACTTGGGTGATCAGGTGTAGTGAGAGTAGTCTGAAATACCGTACCCTAACGTTTTGGCACAACACTGGGGATTTGGGGGTGCGGAGTTTGCATTTTAAGCTCCGATTTATGAGGAAGTTTTAACATTTGGCGCTTCAAGCTGAGAAAACGCGATCTGCCAAGAATAAGATTGATGTGTACACGGAAGTGGAATGCAACTTCTCCTGGGGGTTCGCGAACATAGCCGGTCATTTTTGCTCTATTTGACAAGATCGAAAAAGGCCTCTTGCGATTCAGTCACGCCAGGTGACTGATATTTTAGGTTACGAAATCAAAATCGTTCAGCTGTAGCAACCTTTCTGTGCCTATTTGCCATGCTACCCGAAGGGAGCACGAGGGTTGGGGTACTGCCAGGTTGCCCGAGCCTAGACAGAGGAAGTCCAGATGCAGAGGTCGGGTTCGAACCACGGACCTTCCGGTCTGTAAATTCGCGCTCTAACCACTTGCGCCATCTCGCCCCTTTAGATTATGAGCACTGAAACACACAAAACTTCGTTTATAGGCGCCCATCGATTTTCCCATCCCAGGTGGAATCTCACATGCTGCGGAGTTGCCACCTAAGGTCATACCGTAGCAAGACACCTAAGAGATATTTTGTAAGGCACGACTGGTCCATCTGGCTTACCGAGCGCGAAGACCACATTCATTTATCCAACCAATAACGACATGAGTTAGACTGGGCAATCATCATCGTCGACAGCATGACATCAGTGTTCAACGCCGACGCTTCACTGCCGTATACTAGGCAACCGGACATCCTGGATAACTCCGTTGTTCAACCAAGTTGACGGGACCTGGGAGATTCAATTAAATACAGTGTCATCACGAACGTCACCTCCTCGAAGTCTTGCGGTTCCAAGTTGTTTCGAGGAGTCACTCGTTCACTAAAAATGCACAACTATATAATCGCTTTGCACAACAGACATTTAATGCGTTTAACACCACCAGATCGTTCTAATAACTGTTTCAGGACCTGTATAAAGGATCGATAGCGTTGCGGATTCGCTTTGATTTACATCCTAGCCGGTTGATGTCTAGCTGTGACGTGACTTTAGATGAAATAATTTTCTTAAGTGGCATGACGAAAAAGTGCACAACAATCTGGGCTGGTCTATTTACTGGGCCGTAAAATGACATCAGTGAAGTCGTCATGAACTAAACGATCAGATGTACCGAAACCAAGTGTGTGCGATGATCAGGCAACGCAGAACCCAGGGCGAGACCGGCACTCTACAAGCTGACAACACTGTCAACAGTAATAGGGATCTGAGAAGCCAGAATCTAACCAATTAACGGAGTTTCTTATTGCCGGCGGGCTCGAGTTTCGACTATCCAATCAGCAAGTCAGCTGTTTCAGTCAATGCTACAGTTTGAAATGAAGGTGACTTTGAACCGACTGACATGTGCCGCAGATCCAATCAAGAGCGAACACACTTGAACACCCAAGAGGACACAATGAACGGTAAACACTATTGTTTGTGATCTAAGGAAATCCCATGGTATGGCACCAATAAACTGAGGTTTCCGTAGAGTGAAGGGGTCTTCCTGAACGATTTCTAGGATCGACAAGAACCCCAATGGTTAACAGTTTGTACATCTCTGTTGAATGGTGAGTGAAGAAACTGAACGATAGAGAAGATTTGGACTGGATTCATCACGTGGAATCCGATCATTTATAGCTTGAAGCCCTGAAAGCTACAGAACAACAGCCATATACAGAAAGTTCTGGATTGGCTACGCATCAGACACGAAGTATAAGAGAAATTGTGAGAAGGAAATTACCAGGTCTGTTAAGTCCACTTCTGCAACATGTGAGTCGACACGAACCAGAATCGACTTGGCATCCGGTTCGACTTCATCTACTTCGAGGCAATCCATTCCGAAGGCGTCTTGAAGGGTTACTTCTAACGCCATATGCAGCTGTTTTTTACTGGGTTCCGTTAAATGTGGTAATCCTGAAAGCAACACGACAGGGAAAGGAATAAAGAAATGTAGTGAAGAAAAGATAAATAAGTTAGTCATTCAGCTGCCATGCCACCCGAAGGAAGCACGAGGGCTAGGATACTATCAGGTTGCCGGAGCCCATACAGGTGAAGTCGAGATGTAGAGGTCGGATGGACCTTACGGCCAGTAAATTTGAGCTCTGACCACTGAGCTAGGTGTGCCCCAATACAGTATATCAATACTTCAAGAACTTCACAGAAATCTTCCGAATAAATATCAATAGTCTGACTAACTGGGCGAGATAGCCCAAGTGGTTAGAGCGCGAATTTACTGACCGGAGTGTCCGTGGTTCGAACGCGATCTCTACCTTTCGATTTCCCTGTCTAGACTTGAACAACCTGGCAGTATCCCAGCCCTCGTGCAACCTTCAGGTGGCATGGCAGTTAGGCACCGAAAGGGTGCTACAACTGGACGACTAACTGGGCCCACGAAACAAGCAAAAATTCGCCGAAATGATGCAATATACAAACTCACCTCTGGGTGGCATCCCCTGCATTGCCGCCCGTAGGACCACGTTTTGCACAGCATCCGCATACATGTCATTTGTGGGATTTGATTTCCACTGGAAAGAAGCAACATGGGATGGTATTGTACTTTATTAATAGTTGTTTTGCGCAGTATCTGAAGAAAGAACAGGTAGGTTTATCGATTATCGTAACTAATTTTCTCAGACATGCTAGCAGAACCACTGTATACTTGTCTCCCTGGAACGAAAACCACTTACAAAGCGTCTGATTAAGAATATCGGTAGCTCAGGGTAGACTAATGGCCGATCGTCTGTTTGAAAAGCAGTCGAGGTGACATCATCACTGCGCTGGGGTTGCGGTCCCAAATTCCATCGGAAACCTGCCACTTCATTGGCACCAGCGCGAACTGTGCCAGAGACTTACAACAAGTCTCACTCTGCTGTAAGCGTGTCGTCCAGTGGGCGGATAACTCTGGTATCGAAACTGCCGGAAACTGTGTTAATTCCACACAACTACCCTAGATATTTGAAGGTAACGACACCGGCGTGAATTGTCCGGTACCGTTTAGCGGTACTCTGACTCAGGGTTCTGTACTGCGACGGCCGTCAGTGATTGAAGTCATGTTCATCTCTTAAGAGGCCTTCTTCAGAAGAGACCAACGGGGATAAGACTGCAGTATCCCAGTACAACTGGAAGTAGTCGCCTCATTGCGATGGACAAGTGGTATAATCTGAACATTCCAATTCTAAGTAGCAACCCAAAATCCATCTCGAAATCGGGCATCCTCATGATTCAGTATTCACTATTCTGGATAACTAACTTTCGCCCCAGACACTGAGTAGGGGAATAGTGAAGCTGAGTCGTTTTTTATCACTATTTATCCCAGGAGCTCCACCTATATTCCACACAGTCACGGCGGCAGTTCGCAATCCCTAGTGTGACCATATTTTGAATTCCATCATTCATCCACCTCGAAAGGGTCCTCTGTGTATTGCCTCACTCGTCCCTGTCCTAGGGTGATCTCACTTTTCTTCGACTGTTCTGATAACAGTCCTTTATGAGACGCAGTGAACTATCTTACCTACGATAGCTCAATCAAGCTCTTCCCTGTCATACTGAAGGGGGAAATCTGTATAGATCAAATTGATACCTCTTGTTCCATCATGCCATCCTGACTGCACGTATGACTGAAACCTCCTCAAGGTCATTATCGACAAGGTGATAGATATATTTACTAGCCACCAGGCGAAGGAAGCATTCTGCGATCTCATTGGAAGCCCTCGTTCTGGAGTTTGGCATAGCCGAGAGAGAGAGAGAGAGCGTTCAGCTGTAGCACCCTTCCGGTGCCTAGCTGCCATGCCACCCGAAGGGAGCACGAGGGCTGGGATACTGCCAGGTTGCCCAAGCCTAGACAGGGGAAGTCGAGTGGCGGAGGTCGGATTCGAACCGCGGACCTTCAGGTTAGTAATCCGCGCTCTAACCACTTCGGCCATCTGCTGAGTCTGATAATGAGCGATGTCCACAAGGTTATTGTAGTACCGCATCTGATTACGCGGACACGTCTGCTGGTGTGTGGACAGGCCCTCGTCTGACAGAGTGCTGTGCACTTGTTTACACCTTACCCTAATAGGCTCTTTCAACAGTGCAACCGTCCAACGCTAATTGCTGGAGGACCTCTGACGTATGAAGCCACACCCTTTCTGAATAACCAATACCGGCCCGCGTATTTTAGTTTAGATCAGACTACTCGAACTTTCGACCCTTTCTTCAGAATGGTCGAACAATAAGTCATCTTTCGGAGAACGACATTAAGTAGTCTACAGTGAGTAGCCTCCACTCAGGGGGGTCTCCCTTAAGGGTAACAATTCGCATTACTACATAAGATGCTTTTAACGAGGCCTGATCCCGGTGGTTATGCCACATACGCGAAATGATGTACATTGTGCGTTAAGGGGAAATGTGCTGGAGAGTTTGAGAACCACTGGACTCTACACGGAAATCCGGAAACGAACTTGATACTTGGAACTTGAACTTGGAACGAACTTGATACGTAGTTGCTTTTTCAAACTAAACTGCGTTCTTATGTTAGTTCCGACCTTTTGATGGTATCTGAATTTCCCAACTTAAATATTACAGCAGGCTACCAAAATGGACTTCGGTACATCTGGTAAATCATGATCGGAGAATGCTATCATCCCGTTTTCACGGTAGTAACATGTCCTCGGAAGGGTTCGTTTTGAGGAATTACTGTGGGGTTTAAGTTTCATGTATCTCAGAATCGCGTTCGGGAACCCCAAATACATAGCAGAAAAACTGGCACTCGGTCTGATTTATCGCAGCCTTACTCAGTGTTTTAGTGTGATGAAACGTCCTGTTTGTCTGCGTGCGTTTATACAGCATTTAAAAGCTATATGCTATCTCTTACCGTGAGGAAGTACCAACCCAACTACGCACTGACGGTGCCTCTTCGCATGGTGACGAAACGTTCCCAAGTCAATTGCGAAGCTCGGCAAATAGATCAATGGCCACCTGATCAACAAGCAGTAAACTCACCCGAACTACCAATACTTCGATACGTTACCAAAAGAACACCGTGTAGGCAGAATTGTATCCTGTTCACACGAATATCCAAAAGCAGTTCCACTATTTATGATACGGATATTCTGGGTTAGACCGGGTAATCTCTCGAGAAAGGAAACGTGTCACTCGAAGCTCCTACTCGATTCATCACTGCTGCGGTGGGATTTCGAAACGCGAAATCTAAAGAGTGCAAAGACAGTGCTCGGAGGGCAAGAAGGTTAACGGTCGACCTTATTTTTAACCAGGGCCTCAGCGAAAGAAAGCTAGGCTGATTAACTCCGTCATGATCGAGTAATCAACTATTTCGGCAGCTACTTACCTCTAAATTGACCTGCTGGGGTCGCCATGTGACGTTGATCGAGTCAAAAACTCGGAATTGGACGGATTCGGGCTTGTGTAAGACCACTTCCACTGTTCCAGCAAGCAAACTGAGGTGGAACCTGAGGAGGGTGGCACTCCCAGTGAATGGGATTGAGATCAGTTGGTTTACAGTGGTTGTCGCGAGTTCCGTGTAAGCTGAAGCCACGTCAGTTGGAAACAGAAAAGATGAAGACAACAGGTAAATTGACGTAGCAAGCCTATACAGTATATCAGAGGCCGAGAATTACATTTTCAAACTTGTGATTCTCGCACAAATGGTCTCAAAAGATATCGAAATCGCCAGAGACTAGCGTCATCAAATTGAGTTATGTTCATTCCGCATCTAGCTGCCACCTAACTATGCAAGATTTCCGACTTCCACAATTACACCATACAAGCCAAGAGCTGAGCTGGGTTATTCAGGAACTTGACCTACTATATTAAGGTCATGTGGCAGAGTGACACGAGTCCTACTGAAGAATTATACTACGCGTAACTGGCGAAACATCTGTTGAAGGAAATCACCTGACACTCGGCGATTTTAGGAGGATGGACAGAAGATTCATTGGGTGGTTTATCCACTCAAACCCGCAATGACAGCGTCATCTTGATTAGTGATGAGACGCTCGCAATCCGACCACCAAGCTCGGTAAAAAGATCGACGACCAAGAAGCACACGAGTTACCTACATTCCTCAACATCGGCAAACGAAGATTCCTCCAACTGGATAATCCTTCGACTTTGAAAGCTTTTTCACCGATTATGCTGCTCATGGTCTTGTCCAGTGACAGAATGCCTCGCGAGATGGCTCAGTGCTAAGAGCGCGAATTTACTGGCTGGAAGGTCCGTGGTTCGAACTCAACCTCTGCCTCCTGACTTCCCCTGTCTAGACTTGGGCAACCTGACAGTATCCCAGCCCTCGTGCTTCTTTCGAGTGGCACGGCAGCTAGGCACCGGAAGGGTGCTACAGCTGAATGCTTTCTTTTCTTTCTTTCTTTTTTTTCATGGAGAAACACCTGGAGTCCTTGTTTGGGTTGCCGCGGTGTAGAATACTTCGACGTATTCAGGAAAGCCCACTTGAGTGACGCGCAAAATCACAAGCCAGAAATTGTGCATTCTTGAGATTTATCAAAAGATGCGGTACTACATGTATAAAATACGTAATAAAAAGGGTACAAACCTCAAATTATGGGGGTTTCCGTCTGAATTGTTGCACGAAGTAGTGCAAGTCCAAAGAAAGCCCGAAGAAGATGGCAAATCGATGTTAGTTAGCGGCACACGCCTGGGTACAACACATGAGAATGCAAAACGGTCAGAAAGCGTGCGTAAAGGATGGCCAACCGAATTGGTTCGACAGGTCAAGGGTTAAAAGTTCATGAGGGATTACAAATTTACATCTACATCAGGAGGTAGATGCAGTAAACAGCAGCAGACAAGGAGAGTTTGGCCGGGGGAAAGGAAGTACACGCGGTATGAATGGGATTCCTTGTGCACGGCATTCCCCAAAAATAGTGTGCTGCAAAGTATCACGTTCCGATACATGCCATATATGTGTATTCAAACCCACAATGAACATTGATTCGTTAGTGGAACAGGCCAACGCACTTTCCTTATCTGAAAGAATTCGCGCATACGTGTCTGTGTGTTTTAAACGCAGATGATGTTCATTGAGAGCAAATCCAGCAGAAGGCCGTCTGCCATGGATACGATCGATTTCGTGAATGTGTGCTCTTTTTGAAAAGAGCCTTCATTTTACCTACGGAACGATGCCTGGAAATGAGGATATACGTGAGTAAACCCGCCCTGCACCCACGCTCCGAAACAATTACGGAAGACTTACAGCCTGGTAGCTGTGAGTTGTTAGTTCGTTCATAAATTTGTACGATGGAGGAAAAAGAACGGCAGTTAAAACCCAGCCGAAGCGGAGGCGCAAAAAGTGGCTAGTGTGATGTCAAAGCGACCGGGACTGGTTGGATTCAAGTCATTTGCTGTCGTTCGTGTTTCTTCCACATCGTTTAATCCGAAGTCGTGTTATCCAAATATCAGCAGAACTCACTGATTAGCTGACATGCATCAATACTGATGTGAGATTCTGTGCAACAGCCGAGTTGCTAAAATGTAGACTTCGTAAATCACACGAGAACAAATTTTCGGGTTTCAAACCGAATCAAATACAAATGAACTGAGACATTTGCCCGTGCGATCGGACTGGAATCCAAGTAGTCGCCACCAGCTCAGTCTCGGAATATCAATCGGGCAGTTGATTCTAGGTAGTTCTTACCATCGTCGCGCCACCATTCATTCCAGCTGAGCCGATTATAAAGCTTTCGTTGTTAGGCTTTTCGGACCAAGAGATTGTAGTCCAACTGTTCCCACAGTTGTGAGCCGCGTTAGTTAGGTCGGTTGATTGCGGAAAGCGCAAATGACGCCACATGAAGTCCCATTCCATTCGGCGAGTTGTGTTAGCACACTGCACTAGGGATCTAATCGCAATTGGGCCTGCGTAATAAGCTGATAAGCACCAACGTCGTTAGCTGTAATAACCGGGTACTTGTCGTACCGTGGTTGTAGCTGCCAGTTTAGTTCGCCGATGATTCGGGGAGGTGGGGTAAGTAGCTGAGCATTGCAGGCGAGAGCTGGTAAATTAGTCAGCGGACTGTTACGTGGGGCGATTGGAAAGGGAGCTATGCGTTGAGGGCAACAGCCTGGATGCATGAGCGCCATTGAGGGCGCGACTGAGCCATGTCTGACAATGTTTCTAACGATTGATGTGGCCCGTCTCGGGGTCCCCATCCAGCAAGACAGCAATGACCAGCGCAGCTGAGTTTGCTGGTAATGGCTTCCATACTTCGCTGCCAAATCATTGTTTGACCGCCTGTGACTCTCTTCCACCCTTCACGTGGTTGTGCGAAAAGAGCCCTTCGAGGAAGTCGGTCGACTGGCATACGCAACACGTGGCC
>NW_008751661.1:2747906-2773385 GCF_000715545.1 Opisthorchis viverrini
ACGTCTGATGGCTTTTCGCATCGGGTTATGTTCGGGACACCGCAGCATTGTAAACTCGACCCTTGACAGAGAAGCTGATGTCACGCCTACGCCACGGGAGACGCAGGTTCACACAATCTGCTCTGACCTTCCCAGTCCGGATGGAAATATCGTCTTTCGCCAGACCACCGGGACTGATACAGCTACCCAGGTAAACGAATTTGTCTACTACCTCAATCGGATCATCCGCAAGCATGTAGCTAGGGTTCGAGCCCATCCAGTCTTGCAGTAGCACTTTACACTTTGCAGGTGTGAAGCGCATGCCGAACTGCGAGGCGGAATTGTTTAGATTATTTAATATTGTTTGCATTACTACGGAATCAGATCCCAGAAGAGCTATGTCGTCTGCGTACTCGATATCCGTGAGCGGAGGCCCAGGGAGCACTTCGACCCCACAGGCATTAGAGGTTGGTAGTGAGTCCTCCATGATCGCATCAATGACAAAGTTGAAGAGGAAAGGTGAAAGAGGACAACCCTGTCGGACACCACTGGATGTGGTGAACTCAGGAGAGAGCTTCCCGTAGACCTTTCACGACCGCGGGAGTTGGCGTACAGCGCCTTAATAAGGGTCAAGAATTTAGGGGGGGATACCTTTGCTGCACAGACACTGCCATAGTGCTTGGCGGTCCACAGAGTCAAAGGCAGTTTTCAGATAAAAACACACAACCATTGTTGGCTGCTGGAAGCAGTCGGTGTTCCAGAATTTGCCGGTGGGTGAAGATATGATCAACGCAACCTCTTGCAGGACGGAAGCCAGCTTGGTTTTTGACGGATCTGCGTGATAGACTATCTACTCGTCGTACAACACAGTCTGGTCACAACTCAATGCAGAGCATTCTTCATCGGCGCCAAGATTACCAAACGCCGACCAACTAATAGTTCTGAAGAGAAAGCGAGGAGCACCGGCGATCGGGATCCGTATAGTTACACAGTGCAGGTCCAATGGGGTTGAAAACATCTGTAGAAAATACAGCTGCAGCTGCAGATTTCGAGTGAGAGGTTAGACGAACCTTTGAGCTGCGCGGAGTTGCCTGTAGGTCTTTTCCCCAAACCGAAAACTGGCACTATGAAATGCGAACAGCACGTGACACCTAAGTATCTGGACTCTAATGTCCATCGAAGGATCTGCGCAGATGAAACACAGACACGCCAGGCCATTGGAACGCTTTAAATGTTACTTCCACACAATATTATGCGGTGTTTTAGTCTGCCCATCCTTCAGCGTGCTTTACGAGCAACATCCTGATGAGTCGAATTCCGGTCAGTAGGAACCACTCCGTTTGTAACGCGATAGTTCTCCAACGAAGCATTGGGTTCTGGTTCAGGGGGTCGCGTATTCAATGTCGGAACATGTTGACAACACAGGGGATGGCAGACAACGCGGAAGAATCCCCTTGAGGGTTTGAACGCGGGTTGTCTGAACAGAAGTCGACTGAATTTTTCGGGCTTCGCCATCATAATTTCATTTCCTAATGAAAGTGAGTGTTATTCTTGGTCACATAACTGGATGCCGATTGTCTGAAACGTAGCTTCAAGGTAAAAAAAATAATAACCAGTCTGCTCTGTGAAGCTTACAGTAATAATGATAATCGTCCAGTTGTAGCACCCTTTTGGTACCTAGCAGGTATGTCACCTGAAGGAGACGTGAAAGCTGAGATACTGTCAGGTTGCCCAAGCCTAGACAGGGAAGTCGAGAGGCAGAGGTCGGGTTCGAACCACGAACCCTCCGGTCAGTAAGTTCGCGCTTAAACCATCGAGTTATCTTTAGTTAATTACCTTCTACGCTTTTGCACAATTCAAGAAAAAGTGAATTAAGCTCTCTCCGGTGGTGTAGCGTCAAAACACAGCCAAGAAGCACAGAATGGAAAACCTGATGTGAATTCATTCTGCCTCAACTGATTCATCCCATTCTCCGCCACTGTTAGTACAAAAGACCACCTTCATTTTGAGTCAAATGGACTAATTAAATCGAACAAAACTACTCAAGTAGGAAAACTCAGCTTTGAGTTCCCACTGCTTAGATCCACAAATAAGGAATGGTTAAGGGTCAGGTCAATACCAACCCCATATTGACCTAAAATCCAGACGTACTTGGAAGTTCTTCCGGTGTGAGAATGTGGTAGGCAAAATTTTTCTTCACCAAAACTCCAGAAATGGACTGATTATTTTTAGGTGGGTTCCGGGCCAAGCTGCCCAAGACCTTGGCAACCTTCTCACCACGGAAACGTAGATTAACGGGTACGCAGTTCTTGGGGGTAAACAACTCCAAACAACACGTGTCATCGTCTTCGTATTCACGTTGCAGAGCACCTGCCAGGCGAAGCATTTCGTTTTGCTCTCCATGTACGAGAATCTAGGCGGACATATGGGAAAAGTAAGGACGTGTACAGAACCGATCAGCCGTTATATTAAAAAAATGAAGCCAAAACATCCTACACCATAGCACACACTGATACGATAACAAGTACAACCGACGTCACATATCGATACTGTCCTGTAACTCAAAAGAACCAAGGAAACGGTTTTCTGGCGTTTTGGAAGGACTGGTATGCTCGTACAGGAGTTCGTTCACCAATTGACAATAAGTTGGGTATTGTCGGCGGTTATGTGCTATCTCATGGAGAGCTTCTAAATACTTTCAGGGAAAATCGAGTGAAGCCCAATCAGTAAAGACGTTTGATATTAACATCCTCACTTCCTATTTGTCTTATTTTAGTCTCACGCAATGGTTGCCTTTCAGAAGCACAGTATACAATGTATTGGATTAAAAATGGTATGAGGTCAACTCAAACGGAACGTAGGAAATCGGCTGCCGTCGGACAGGTCAGGAAAACAAGAATCTGAAGGCGGTACAAACGAAATACCGAAAGAAATGGAAACCTAAGCTACGTATTCATCGCTGAATTCAAGTGTACGGTATCAGGAACTCCGGGGTAAGATGCTATCTTCGGCTGCAACACAAAACCTGTTAGGTCAAAAAATCAAACTCCTTCAACTGAAGAGTTGCGATAAATGGGAAAATATCAGGAACAAAGTGAGTAAAACAAACGCGAATGGTGCAGTCAATTGGCGAAGACACCAGGCACCCAACCTCCAACGATACAATTCGCTTGAACAGAGGCACCCCCGTTTTCAGAAATATACTAGCCACAAAAGAACTGCATTCGCAAGACAAACTTCTGCTGAGAGAACAAGAAACTGCGATGAAGACAGAGAGCTACGTCAGTAGTCAGACAGGAAATCAACCGCTTCAATAAGATCAACGTCTGCGCCATTCTCGGCTGTGACGTAGCCCTGTGGTGAAGGAGTAAGGTTGTATTTTCGCGGCTTTGACCTCAACACACTCAACCTAACCGCTACATCCACCGTCGCCAACGAATGTGATTCCGGGAGAAGCACAAAATCGGAGGAAATATATAGGGAAACGAAACAAGTGGGGTCAGGTTCCGAACATCTACCACATCGCCAACATCCTCATCGAGAGCATGACATAAGGTTTCATCAATGACGCTTTGCTGCCGCATAGTCACGATTTATTTGAAAATAAAAGTAGACTGGAAGGTAGACTTTGTGCTAGCCTAACACAATCATTCCGAACTGCCTACATTTCTAGACACTTTTTCAGGCAATGTGGATAGAAACTGACAACAAAGACTCCATTTATATCGACTGGCAGTCATATCTTGTAGTCTCAAACCATACGCAACGAAGATCAAACGATCCACAACCTGGAAGGCGAGTAGAACCGACCCAAACGTTTCGTAATCTGTTTCATATCCCTTTGTCAGGTCAAGGGTTATTCACTTCGCTGCTTCCATCACTCTGAATCGGGCACGAAAAACAGCACTCTCTTCGGTAAATAATTGTTCGGCATAAGCAATACATGGCCTAACCAATGCAGCTTCTGGTGCTGGACACATTCTTCAATGAAAGTCCCCACTGCACAACCGAAAGCTCGAGAAAAAACAATGTAGTTTGTTTACTAATTGTCTTTCCAGTAGGAGAATTCCTACTGCTGGCAAGTGGCTACGGTAACACTGCATGCAAATGGATCGTTCAGCAGCTTCTGGTTTTCGGTGCCTAACTGCCATGCCACCCAAAGGAAGTACGAAGGCTGGGATACTGCCAGGTTGCCCAAGCCTAGACAGGGGAAGTCGAGAGGCAGAGGTCGGGTTCGAATCACGGACCTTCTGGTCAGTAAATTTGCGCTCTAACCACTGAGCCATCTGAAAATTCTCCTCAAGATATTCAGTATTTTACACACTGACACAAACACAAACAGATTATCCGAGTAATCCAGCCTCGGGAAGCACCAAAATGTAACCTGGCTCCATGCAGTTTCGAACACTGAATGTGTATTCCATCAACATACGTGGCTGCGAGGTGGAAGTTAGGTTCCCCTGTGTGCTCAACTACATGTTCACATTGGTTTACGGGACAAGTTGAGTTTAGCACTCTGTAATAAATAATCTTTACGAGATAATGAACCTCAGGGTGAACAATCATATAGCTTAAAAAACTTGAGACAATGACCTCCGGCTGATTTTAGGACCACGGGAAATGTCATGGAATATCTATCTAAATTAACGAGTACCTTTCCATTTTACGGCTAGTACATTTCAAACGAGATGAAACAAGTGACGGATGGCATAAAACATGAGAAGACTTCCTTAAAATGAATTTGTGATTTTAGGACCACGGGAAATGTCATGGAATATCTATCTAAATTAACGAGTACCTTTCCATTTTACGGCTAGTACATTTCAAACGAGATGAAACAAGTGACGGATGGCATAAAACATGAGAAGACTTCCTTAAAAATGAATGTGATTTAAGTTTCGTTCGGATATAACATGGAACAAGGGGGTTGGTCAGGCCCCAGAGTCGGGACAGTTTCCACGAGTGGTCCCTAATGGGGGACCAGTGTCGCGAATTCCCTGTTCGTCGAGATGCGTAGATCGACCCTTGCAGGAACTGAACGTAAGCCCTGAATCAGGTTTACTGAAAAGGGTGGTCACTACAACCGATTGAGAGTCTCATCTAAGTTGGAATGAAGCAGATTTCAAAAACAGGTTGGCATGTCAAAAGAAACCAGTACTCACCACGTAGTTAGGTTTCAGCTCACGAATAAATGCACTTGTCTGTTGGTAGTCGGTGTGCGCTGAGAAACTGATGTAGTCCACAGAACATTTCAACGGTAGAGTCTGTCCAGACATTGTGGGAATTTCGGCGGGCAGGGAAAGAATTTGTTTGGCTAACGTCCCCTCAACACAGTAGCCAGCGATAATTACCCCGTTACGCCTATCAGTGCACCAATTCTCGAACAACTCGCGACTCATTCCAGATTGCATCATACCCGGGCTTGCCATAACTACACAAGGACCCGAGTCATCAAAGTGTTCAATACTCTAGAGTTTGGCACGAAAGGAAAAAAGTGGGAATTAGTTCCAATTTGATCACGCAATAATTGGCACGGCAGTTCCACCCGCGATGGGTAGATCAGGTACGATTCGGATAATGTGAACACAGGGTTCAAACGCCAGCTTACTGTTCACCAGCATTCAAGTGCGGCGAGTCGCAGTGAACAGAAGCTGTCAGCATACTCGGTAGAGCCGAACAGTCTGAACTAAAAGCCTCATCATCTGGAACGCCTAATTCATCTACCGTTGGTGAGTATTGCATGCTGGAGAATACGCTAAAAATCAGTCAGGCTGCGTTTCTAAAATAAACCTTTACTTGTTTGCTGCCTAGTGAATTCTGAATAAGCAACTTCCAGCAAGCTTAAAACCTCCAGGGGAAACTAACTAAAAGTTTTTATCGCAGAATGACTCCAGTAGGTTGAGATTAGCAGAATACGGGAGCAATTATCCTACCCCAAATATTAAGCGACTGCGTTCAGTCTACGAAGGCTTGATGAAAAAAAGACCGTTCAGCTGTAGCACCTTTTCGGTGCCAAACTGCCATGCAACCCGAATGAAACACGAGGGCTGGGATGCTGCCAGGTTGCCCCAGTTTAGACAGGGGAAGTCGAGAGGCGGAGATAGGATTCGAACCAGGGACATTCCGGTCGGTAAATTCGCGTTCTAACCACTTGGGCCATCTCGGTTTGATGAAACAGCAGGTAAAGCTGAAGAGTGCTACCCTTGAGAGTCTCATCAACCAATCTGTGAATATTAGCTAAGCGAGACAAGTTCGCCGTTGTTGTTTCACTTCCGGTTAAATTACAGTAGAGGGAAAGACATATTCGCTTCATTTCCCTGGCCAATATGCCAGATCAGCTCTACCCTCAACAGTTAGACCCTTTTTTGATCTGATTTCCTGGGGTCTAAAGAAGGATTCGTAAAAGTATGGCATGGTCCCAACTAGGTGGGTACTGTAGTAATAGGGTGCAAATCTCCTGAGAAACAATCCATCCAAATTCAACGAGTAGCGACCTTTGGCCGAAGCCGATTTTGAAACCGAAATCATCGAACGCATGCGTAGAAGCCTCCTCTGTTTACCAAAAGAACTTTGTGTTCATACATCCACAACTTGATCTTGATATTTATCTCCGAATAACACAGTGCAATATGAAATGCAGCCATATTTGATAGTAACTTTTGTCGGCTGGCACTCTGCAAACAACCGTAGACTTCACACAAAGCTTTTGTGACACTGGACCTCGGTGAGTTACACCAACGATGTCAGGACAATTTTGTCACGACGTTACCCGCACAAACCCTGGGCCCGACAACCAGACAAAACTTTACGAGTAATACCAAAGATGCCGTGTTACATTAGTTACCCAAACACTGTTCGGAAAAACTCACAAGGCTTTCGAGAAACACATTCGCGGGTAACATATAATAATAATAATCGTTCAGCTATAACACCCTTCCGGTGCCTAGCTGCCATGCCACCAGAAGTTTGCACGAGGGCTGGGATACTGCCAGGTGGCCCAAGCCTAGATAGGGGAAGTCGAAAGGCGGAGGTCGGGTTCGAACCACGGACCTTCCGGTCAGTAAATTCGCGCTCCACCCACTTGGGCCATTCCACCCCCGCTAGTAACAGATAGCCCTCTATGATATTTTTAGGACAAGTCATTATGATTATAGGAATAAAGACGTTGGAGACATGCTTGTACAGGTGCGTCTCGCTATCGTTAGTTGGTATCGCACCCTTTAAACACGTGTTTCTCGTGAGATACGTTTTCAGACCATTCATAACTACACGATAGCACGTTTAACTTGGAGTTCGTGTGCAAAATATACAACAGACAGAATCTTTCCTATCTTTCATCAAAGCTGGCACAGAGGTGAAACTAGAGTGGTCATTGATCTTTACTGGAAAGAAATCTGGTGTACACCTCGTACACATGAGAGAAAAAACAGAAAATTCGCGCTGTCTACTGGATTACTGCTACCATATTGGGACATTTCGCAGAGAGGTTTATGGAGTAATCACTGAAAGCAGAGAATTCATGGAAGTCATATAGTACAAGCGTATGCTACGAGTCTAAGCGCTGTGATAACAGCCGTTCTGGGAGGTGAGGATGTAACGATGCGTTTGCAACCACAAAGGTTCTCGATTTGGAAATATAAATATTTATCAAAATCATGATATAAATTTCGGAGGCCATATCCAAACCAATCCAATTCAATCTATCAGCTATAAAGCGTGTACCATAGGCACATTGGTTCCAGCTGCTACAGTTTCGATCGCCGGAAAACGGGAGTGTGCGACGTACAACCAAACCTCGGGGGCGAAGGCATGTTCAGTTTGTTCGGGATTGGGGTAGCTACACACTGAAAGGGAGCGACAGTTGCCCACCCGACTAAATTTATTGGTTAGTGGTTTCGTACTTCATTGCCAGATTATACATTGTCCACCTATCATTCGCTTTCACTCAGCGCAGGCTCGAAAAAAGAGCTCCGTGAGGCAGACGGTCCCAATCAGCGCAGACTATGAAGCGTGAGAAACTAAGCTATCGCGGGAGAATTCGTTTATCCGAAGACCATCTGGAGAACCTCAGTACTACTAATCCGACGTTCCTACCAGACCTGGCTAATGCTTTGGGAACACCTATGGCAAACACTGCGCATAGATGGCACGTTTCTGATCCCCAAAGCAGTATGGATCGCACTACCGCAGTATAAACTCTTCCCTTGACAGACAAACTGACGTCATTCGGCGCCATAGGTGTCGGAGGTTGGTCATATCCAGCCAAATTCACGTCTAAAAAGCAACTAACGTTATGAGCTTCCTCTGTGTGAAGTATGCTTACCGCGTCACAAGCGCCTGAAAAACAGTCGGCAAGGTTATTGAGTTCCACTTAATTCGCCATAGCTTCTTACAGATGCACGTTGCATTTGCTTGTGATAAACTGTACAAACTAGTCGAATAACAGAGATTTTGGCAGGCTATGAAACAATTTCGCGCGCCCGTTATTCTTCGGCACTCAATAGATTACACATCGTGCGCCCTGTGACGGAGTTATGAGAATCAAGCACGCATCAATAGACCTAAAGTTTAACTGTGTCAAGATAGCTTCACCCAACTTTATGACGTTTACAAAGGAAACCACTCACAAGGTTTCTGAAAACTCTTCGACAGCCCATGACCGGTTTCGCTCTTCTTGGGGCTCATCAGGTAAGCGCAATCCCAGAGTTTCCATCAACCTTATATTCTACTTTCATCTAATTACAAAGAAATCAGTCTTCTCAATTCGAATGGAAGGCAACGCATGATACTTCACCAGTTGCTAATTTCTGCTCAGGTATTTAACCAAATCTGACTGTAATGGTCAGATGTTCGACTGGGTGGGCCATTCAACTGCGCATTAATGATGTCTCCTCGTACAGTGACGAGATGTTAGCAAGTCAATTGCCAAGCTCGGCGAACAGAACAACAGCCACCGAATCAACAACGGATGAACTCATCCGGTATACCAATATTTCGGCACATCACCGTGTTGGGATGGACGAAAATCTGCAATTTCTGTTGACCTCGGGAACGATGCGGTTGCTCATTCCAGTCTTTATAGGCCAACAGTTGAAGTGACCTCGGTTCAGAAGCGCATATCCACGTTCACGCACAAACGCACATCAGACAACATCGTCTTTCACGTATAGACCTTGTTTACACATTGTTAGGAGGCACTCATAACGAACATATTGCTCAACATTTCTCTCTCTCTATTTCAGCCTTTCATTGGACTGTTTTGTTCCAGTCCATTCTTGATTCTTCGAATTCCAATATTGGCTGTTCAGTTGCTGCAGTATAATTTCCTCAAGGCTTTTTGTCTTCTCAATTTCGTGTGTAACTGACAAGGTTGATTGACTGATTAGTAGAGAACATAACACTGGCGACGGGAACCCTTCACGAACCCAAGAATGTCAATTTCAGCTGAGGATTTGAAATCAATCCTTCAACAACAACAAGCGCAATTTGAACAATCGCAATTGCGGCTTATCTAGTCTCTCACTCAAGTCATCAATCTCCAAACTTCAGTTTCATCTCAAAGTGGTAGTTCACTATCCTTTGCGGATTCCATTGCTGCAACTATAACTGAATTTCACTATGAGCCAGCATCTGGTCTCACCTTTGATTCGTGGTACAGCCGTTGGGAGGATACATTCTTGAATGAGTTCACCGGCAAAGATGATGCGTGGAAATCCCGTCTCTTGGTACGGAAACTTGGAACCCTCGAACACGACCGGTTCACCAACTTTATCCTTCCACAACACCCAAAAGATTTGACTTTTGCGCAGACGGTGGACCAACTTCGCGAAATTTTTGGTGACCAACATTCACTTTTTAATGTCCGATACAACTGTCTCAAGTTGGCCAAGCGTGAGGCCGACGATTACGTTACTTTTGCCGGTATCGTTAATCGCGAATGTGAGAAATTCCAATTGCAATCGCTTACAGAAGATCAGTTCAAATGCCTCATTTTTGTCGCTGGACTTCAATCTTCTCAGGAATCAGATATTCGCACGCGATTGCTATCCAAACTTGAGCACGAAAAAGACATTACTGTGAAAGACCTCACCACAGAATGCCAGCGCTTGCGCAATCTCAAACATGATACCGCAATGGTACAGCAAAAGTCGCGATCGCCTATTTCCAGCAGCGTCATGACATTGAAGCGAACCGCTGTCACTCCTGGAAAAAAGCCACCAACATCATGTTGGTCATGTGGTGAATGGCATTATGCACGTTTTTGTCCATTCAAGAAACATCAGTGCCAAGCATGCCATCGTTGGGGCCATAAAGAAGGCTTTTGCCGTACCCACAATGCCAAATCACCATTAAACCCAAAGAACGATAACAGTCCGATGAAAGACTCAATCAAAAGGCGGACGTACAAGCAACGAATACAATCCAATTCTCTGTTTGCTACGTTTCAAGTTGAATTTGAATCCCGCAGGAAATACATAACAGTTTCCATCAACAATTTCCCGATCCGTTTGCAGCTTGACACAGCTTCGGATATTACATTAATATCACGTTCAGTTTGGGAATCAATTGGGAAACCTGTTTTATCCTCCACGCACCATCGGGCCAAAAGCGCCTCTGGTAGCACTTTAAAACTAACAGGCAAGTTGTCTTGTGATGTGTTATTCAACAATGTGCACTTCTCAGGAACATGCTATCTCACCGATTGTCCGAAATTAAACATACTCGGACTCGATTGGATCGAGAAACTTGACCTTTTCAGTGTACCTTTATCATCTGTGTGCAGTACTCTGAAATGTTCATCCTCCTCAGACATTGCAGAACACTTTACTAACACACTGAAGACAAAATTCAACGATGTCTTCCAAAGTGGCCTTGGATGCTGTACCAAAACCAAGGCAAGCCTCAAACTCCAACCTGCTTCCACACCAATTTTCAGACCGAAGCGTCCCGTGCCATTTGCTGCTCTCGCAACTGTGGAGAATGAACTTGTTCGTCTCCAGCAATCCGGAGTTATCCAGCCAGTAAACCACTCATCATGGGCAGCTCCCATTGTTGTCATCAAAAAAGCAAATGGCAAGGTGCGCATATGTGCTGATTATTCCACTGGATTAAACGCCGTGTTAGACTCTCACCAATATCCATTGCCGGTACCAGAAGATTTGTTCACCAAGCTCAATGGTGGAAGATGTTTCGCAAAACTGGATCTTGCTGATGCTTACCTTCAGATAGAAGTCTCTGATGACTCCAAAGAACTTCTGACAATTAACACACATCGCGGTTTGTTTCAATTTAACCGTTTGCCATTTGGGGTAAAATCTGCACCAGCAATATTTCAACAAACAATGGATGCCATGCTAAACGGTCTATCAGGAGTTGCTGCTTATTTGGATGACATCATTCTTACAGGTTCTAGTCAAGAAGAACTTCTGCATCGTTTACATTGCGTACTCGAACGGATTCAACAATATGGTTTTCGTCTACGTGCAGAGAAGTGCGCATTTTTTCTCACTTCTATCAAATATCTTGGATTTATCTTTGACGAAAATGGTCGTCATCTAGACCCAGAAAACATTTCTGCCATACAACACGTGCGATCACCACCATTTCATCCACAATCAAATGGCCAAGTGGAAAGATTTGTGGACACTTTCAAACGCGCACTCCAAAAACTCAAAGGGGAGGGGACCACACCGGAAATCATCGAGACATTTCTGCTGAGTTACAGGGCGACACCAAATGTTAACGCTCCACATGGTAAGTCCCCGGCGGAGGTACTTATGAACCGGAAGGTCCGCTTACCCGTTGACGTCATCCGTCCAACACCACATTCGCCAACCGGTAGAAACATAAATATGGAAGTTCAGTTCAACCGACATCACGGTGCTGCAAAGAACATATTTATACCCGGCCAATCTGTGCTAGCGAAAGACTATCGTGGTGGCGCGGAAAAGTGGACACAAGGCATAATTGTGCGCCGGGCCGGAAGAGTTGTCTATGAGGTAAATGTAGGCTCCTCTATCTGGGTCCGTCATGCCAATCAGCTACGCGCTTCCTATTTTCCAGCGGCAGCTACACTTGACCCTGTTCTTCCACTGGAGACTCTTCTCGACACATTTGAGTTAGCTCAAAAGCCACAATCTCCAGAGCCGATAAATGAACCAGAAATTTCCAAAAGTTGTACACCCAGAAGATGGACCGATCGGATCAGAAAGCCTGTCATACGAATGCAACTGAACCCACAACTCCAGTCGTACGAACAATGACTTCAAAGGGGAGGTGTTAGGAGGCACTCATAACGGACATATTGCTCAACATTTCTCTCTCTCTATTTCAGCCTTTCATTGGACTGTTTTGTTCCAGTCCATTCTTGATTCTTCGAATTTCAATATTGGCTGTTCAGTTGCTGCAGTATAATTTCCTCAAGGCTTTTTGTCTTCTCAATTTCGTGTGTAACTGACAAGGTTGATTGACTGATTAGTAGAGAACATAACACACATCAGTTTGATCATAAAGCTGAGCAGCAACCCACAGACAGCACTGCTCAATATGTGTGTTGCATGTTATAGAGATAAGCCTCAGTTGCAAACGATATGATCGTTTTACTTGTTGATTAAGCGGTTTCTGGTATCATCCAGTCAAAGTGGTTGGGAGAGCATCCTGTAACAATCGAGCGCACTGTTCACAGCTTATCGATCTCCTTTAAAACTTGATGATAGGTTTAGACATTCGCACAAAAAATTTCGTCATTCCGTGTACACCCAGCTATTGAAAATTCGCCGGCTGCAATCTAGTGCAATGCTATACATTTGGGTCTGGAACAGCAATCTTGTACAAACACCCCCAGAATTAGACGGTATATGAGGGTAGGCTTCTATGGACGTGGCACAGAACAATAAAAACAAACTGAAACTGACACCTTGAGGTAAGCCTATAAGTGTAGTTGGCTTATAGAAGACTACCGTATTATTAGCGGCAAGATAAAATTACATACAAAAGTGTGTCTAATAGTATTTTCTATCTGAAAAAGGGCAAAAACGAAAAAGCTCTGAAGTCACACACGAAAAAATTCTTATGAACTTGCCTTGAGGTTAGAAATATGGCGAAAGCAGAAAGGATTATTGTTCGCCAGCTGATTTCGAATTTTTTCATTCATCGCGTGGATGTATGTCTGATAAACTGCCATGCATTTTCGAGCCAGTTGGCTCGCATAGTAGATGGGGATGTCATGGAGTTCCGGATGGTTGGCCCAGTACTCATCCAAAATAAGCATAAGTTCCTGGGCACGACCAAGAGCGAATGCTGGGATTAGGCAACGTCCACCTCGCCCAACAATATCATGTACTAAACGTGTGAATCGGGCTTCGCGATCTTCACGCTTATCATGAATGTGTATCCCATAGGTGGCTTCAGTGATCAAGACGTCTGGTCGAACATGCGGTATTTCGGCACACATAAGATGCCGATCCTCTTGCCTACTGAAGTCGCCAGTGTAGAGCACCTTGAAAAACTAAATGAAACCGTTGGCGAACCGTTAGCGTACCTTGACACCAGCTATTTCGATGAGGAACATTGCGGCACCCAGTACGTGCCCTGCATGGAATGCTGTAAATTTGATGCCATTCACCTCCAGTTCTTGATGAAAATCTAGTGTGTCGATACGATCCAGACTGGCAATTATGTCACGATCTGTGTACAACGACTGATCAGGAACGCCTGAAGAATTACTAACCGAGAAGTGGAATATATTAGAGCATGAACTGAGTACCTGACCCGGACAAAGTCAGCCAGAAGGTAACGGTAAATAGCCTTGGTGGCGTGTGTCATATAACACTTTGCGCGGACCCCAGTTTTCAGCAACAAATAGGGCAGTCCTCCACAATGATCAAGGTGGAAGCTGAAAGCATAGTCCATAGGTTACATGCTTGCGACACTTACTGGCTAATCAAAATGAGATCCGCCGTGTGGAGGTCTGGGATAGCGTCAATGAACGGTAAGCTTTCCTTGTTCCGCAGACCAGGGTGAATGCCACAGTCTAGCTACAGACTTCATCATACAAAAGTATGTGACTCACGAGTATTTTCTTCCCTTTGAACGTAAGGAGAATGCATGATCTTCCAACTTCCTGACCGGCGCCACTGAAAATGGTTCATTAACACCAGAAGAGTTAGTATCGTACAGTGACAAGGCAACGCTACATATGGGGCAATAAACGTGAGGAAATCGTACGGCAACTCAAAACCTAACCAATGAGAAGTAGGAAAACCCGATTTTAAACTAGCTAATTAAGATGATGTTGATAGATACTGCCTAAACAGCGAGAAAAACAAGGTACAAATATTCGACAAAACTGCATCGATATTCATCCGAGAAACATGAAATGTTTGCAAAATAAACACCAAGTTGAGCAGAGAGATGAGAAGTCCTATCAGTATCAATGAGACCAAGTCTTGGTTGCTTGCGATGGGTTATTGACTTGGAAAGATGTACATTGGCTTAAGCGAACGGACCTGCCACTGATTAAGTAGCCATTAGCTGTAACACCCTTTCGGTGCATAACTGCCATGCCACCCGGAGGAAGCACTAGAGCTGGGATACTGCCAGGTTGCTCAAGCCTAGACAGGGAAGTCGAGAGGCAGAGTTCGGGTTCGAACCACGGACCTTCCAGTCAGTAAGTTCGCGCTCTAACCACTGACTCAGGTAGGAGACGGCCTTTACCTACCTAATGTCCCATTGGGTAATGGGGGTAAGTTTCCGTACCTAATTCGGCTATAACCTGCTTTTCGCTGGCGGCAAAAGCCTTCTCCATCTCCTGTGCCTTTAATATCCATCAAAACTATCAGTCTTTCCTTAGGCCTCTCGTTATTTGGCAGTTGAGGGATTTTTGTACGCCCTCATACTAGTTGCCTGCTGATACGGATCTCTTGGCATCAGTCAAGATTGGCAATACCTAGGATATTCAGTGGCCGATTGATCATATCGGAGAAATCAGATAAACAGCAGTGAACGCCGCTAGCACGGCAGTTGAGTCATCTCGGTACTGCTGAGCCACGGTAGCTTCGGAGCGAGACTGCTCAGCAGTTATAGCGCGAACTTACTGAACGGAAGGTTCGTGGTTAGAACCCGGCAGCTGCATCCCGACCTCTTCTGTCTGGGCTTGGGCAACCTAGCAGTATCCCAGCGCTCGTGCTTACTTCGGGGGGGGGGCATGGCAGCTGAACGACTCTTATTTATCTTTTCTTCATTGCTACTTTATCGTTACTTCGTGCATTCTCGGACCAAGCCAGTATTCCGCAGCTATGTGGGTCACACTACTGAGTCACTGATTCCGAAGAGAGTCCCCAAGAAAACATTACCACGTGCTGCTTCGTTCGAAGTTAGAAGCTTGGTCAGAATACCGGAGCACAACCCTACAATCCCCCACGATACGTGAATCAAACTTTTAAACCAAAGGCTCAAAGTAGAGTGCCGCAAATAAACCCTCTGTGGTTGATCTGAACAAAAGATCATCATCATCATCGACAGTATGATAAGATAATCACCATATACTACTGCAGCTCTTCGTTCACCGGCGCCCATTCACAACCCCACCCTACCTTTCACTGGGCCCGTTGCGGTCAATCCATCTGCCAGTCCCCTAACCATTGTTCCACGCATGAACTTTCACCAATAAGACAAACAAAGAACAATCCTTTACTAAATTCAAAAATCTGATCCTCATTCCAGGTTTTAAAATCCGTACGCTCATTCAAACTGGACAACAGGTGTCTGGCTAAAGCCTTGCTTCTTACTGTCGACGTATTTTGTGTCTCCGAAACATGTCACGTTGATCACCCACCTCAAATCTTTTAGGACGAGATAAGATAGTCCAAAACTTACTTTCAGTTTTCTGAAGATATTGCAACGATTCCGAGGGGGCTACACTTCCTCCGGCGGATGCAGACGCTTTCTGAAACTGGATTCAAATAAATAGTCGTCTTTGCGCTGTGTGGTTGTCAAGCGGCACCAAGACCAACACATATCAATGTGTTAAACAGTGCTTTCGTCAGTTTAGCACAATCCCGACGGAGTGCAGTTTTGAAACTGTGAAAGCTGGATAGCTCCGGTCACCAAGAAGGACACATGCCATCCTGGTGTGATATGAAAAAGCAGGCTGGACGAACAAGCACGGGAGCACAGTTAGATGGTAGACTCAAAGCTGATGCTCACTGCACAGATAATGGAGGACGACTTCTTCGATGGTGTGTGCTGAACATTGTTTGCTCGTGGTCAGTATGAACTTTCAGCCCAAGTATTAGTACCGAGTAACTTGGAGGCCACCAGCCGCGGGTCAGTCATGGACTCAGTGGGATTATCTAGCTGTCAGTTACCACCGAAGAGCCTTTCTTAAAAACCACCGATCAGACTGGACTGTACCATGATGTGTTGGTCTACCTGCCTCCGCCAACTACAGAACTATACGACAGGGGGTTCGTGAGATACCCGAATAGTCAATGGATAGAGACCTGACTAACACAGTCTTCTGATCCTACAGGGATGGCGACTCTTTTTTAATGCACTCCACTGGCAATCCTTGCCAGATACCGCTGTCTTGCGATCGTGCTTTTAAGCTGAACGTGTTGACGGGGACCCTAATCGTCCTCCTGTTTAGGTTTGGGCGTCCACGTCCCCAACAATAATAACCTCACACCATATCGGCCGCCATGTAGTGTCATCAACCATACAGTCTTATTTACCGGGTAGACCAGGGCAGGTAACCGACGTCGGGCTGCTGTTGACGCCTGTACCCCCTGTCCTACAAATACTTCCCACTTCCTCCGTGCCACTAACAATAATCTCGTAGTTGGCCAATCAGTTAAGGCTGATGAGCCGATTCGTCTTCTATCGGTTTCGGTCACATCTGCTGTCCAACCAGCGCGGACGTCCGATCTACCTGGCTGCTTTTGGCATTCGCACTCAAAAGCAAGCGGAAAAACAGATTGCTCTTGCTAGCGCATCAGCACCGTAAACGACAGCACATCATGATCGTTCAAACACCTATGCTTCGCTACCATGCAGGTGCAGTTTTTTGGGAACCATGTGAAGAAAATTATAAAAGGGGGTGGCGAGGGGACTCAGCACTAACCAACCACAATCATTCCGAGGTTCCCATACGTCCAGACACCAACAACACAACAAGGCCATCAACAATGATAAAAATCCATATCTTGGACCATATCCAACCATAAAAAATAATGACAAGCGTCCAGAGCTGTCATGCCACAAGAAGGAAGCGTGAAGGGTGAGATACAGCCAGGATTCCCAAGCCTAGACAAGCTGGGCTCAAACAACGAACCTCCCGGTCAGCAATCCCACACCTTAAAAACAGAGCTATCTCGAGCTTTAACTTATCAACCACGCACCGAATACGTCACGCGCATCCCATTCTGGAATGTGAGTCGCACCTATAGTACCCAGACTTCCCGTAGCCACTTTCATACCTTCGTGATGTATCTGAGGTTGACATTGTCCTAGCACCTGAACGAGTGTGAAGATTTGGTCAGTGAAGTTGGTACCAGTCCGGAATTCTGCTTACCGCTTCTCAGTTAATGCCAAACGGGCAATCACAAGACGACGAAAGACGAGCGAGACGAACAGTCTTGTTATGACCGGAGTCAAAATGACCTTTCTAAGCCTCTTTCTTGAAAACGGGCACCTTCACCGGTTATTACGGTCAATTTCTCTCACTTGCCTTATCCCTCAAGACCCACTCCCTCCCTATCATATATTCTGGAAATTCTCTTAAGGTGACTGGTATGGTATGCGTCAAATCCGACAATTACCCTTGACTATTGTTTTCGAAGGAGCAGAAATTTACAACTGACCTGCTACACGGTATAAGCGAATTCATTTCCACTCTTCTTCAATCCAGAGAAGTACCACTACTCTACGGGTGGTACGTTGGCCTAAATGTAGCGCGTTCAGTCATCCTGTCCGAATACTTGATGAATGGAATATGGCTGTCTCAATATATCGGAAGGACTTGGTCGGAATTGGCATACTGACCCTGCTGCTAGGATTCCCAGACTCGATTACCTGGATTGGAGGTTTCCTGCATAATCACTCTATGAAAGAATGAGTGGCGCCATTTACCACAGTCAGAAAATCAGTGCTGGAGATCCTCAAGGACCTGTGCTCTCAACTACACTGATCCTCCTTCACGTGGATGTCTACATTTACCTCTTCCATTCATGCCCTTGCAGATGAGGACATTTTGATTTTCTCTTAATCATAAGCTCCGGTTCACTCCAACTGTGAAACGAAAGGACACTAGCAATTTCTATCCTGAACACCGACATTACCAGCATAGTTGACTGAGGCTTGCGAACTGAGCAACGTTTAAGCTTTCAAATTCCTTTCATTTATCCATCTCTGTTCACAACTCCACTTCTGACTTAAACCACTTGATGGAGTCTGCAACCATCCCGCATTCCTAGTCAATCAACCTTCTCGGCCTACCTTTTGTTGAGTTTTCTTTTCCTTACAAATTAAGGTCATCGCGACGCAAGCATCAAGGAAAGTCGGCTACCCTTCTCTGATAGGCAAATAATTTGCCTCTGACAAAGTTCCCCATTTTAAATCCCAAATTTACTCAGTACTGCCATCATGGTTGAGATGAAGTCCCCTCTGATTCTTTCCTGGTTCCATTTAAAACAAAATTGCAGGCCTCATCGATGACCCTTGTCACTGCCAGGAGGTAACGCCTATTGCTTTATGGTACTTTACTACCACGGAAAATGTTGATAGAAGCTTGCTTCTGCTGTACTTTCCCCGTAAGCGTCAACTGAATGACACGTCTATGGTTATCCGATTAACCCCACTAAGTTACCACTAAGCGTTGTAAATCGTTTTCTAACATTCCATCTTCGCAACTCTATCTTCCTTATATCTGTGATGTACTACTCATAAGGTTGCTGAGACAGCCCACGACTGGTTTCGCCCATTTTGGGGCTCATCAGGTAGGCGCAGTCCCCAGGTTTCCGTCAGCCTTATGTTCTACTTGAAGCCAAATTGCATGAAATTAGCGAATATACACTCATTTGCAAACTAATTTGGTTTTTCGAGAGACTCACCTAGAACCCAGCCGAATCTTTCGTTTGTGATGTTTCCAGGCAACTAAATGTGCTGCACCAGGCCACCTCATGTTTCAGTCGCTACGATATTCGAGATATCGCGATACATGTATATATCATAAAGTTGCTGAAAATCCGTCGACAACCTTCTATCTGTCTTCTATCTTCCCTAACCCATATAAACTCAAACTAGTCGAAGGCCGATTTAACGCCCATCTCAGTCTTTCTTATTTATGTGTAGCTACGTGTGGCATTTATCGGTATTTATAAGGGTCCTCTTATCATGGTTCCACCCTTCCTCTGTAATCCATATATTTGAAGAGAAAAGGCTTGATCACAAGGCGGCGGCAGTCGGTAAGAAGCCAAGCAAATAGCTCCAATTTCAAGGAAAATCTGTTCCAACCCCAGCCTGAAGACTTTGTCGGGCAGTAATCTACTGACCAGCTTGCTAGAGAGACTATGTGTATGTTGAATGAGCATCCCCCGGTACGGGTCAACGGGTTATTAAAGTGGGCAAAAAACTGCACCATGATGAGATTCGGTCTCTTTGTGACGTCTCTATGGGCTACCCTAAATGTCTACGGTGTCACTGGTGCTCAACAAAGATGCCATCTGTGGCCCCTCCCCGTTAACTCCGTAATGAACGTGCTGTCTCAAACACACTAGGAATTTATATAATACCACTAGCAAACATGACGATGTCTCTCTCCTAGGATTACGCCTTGGAAGAGCGAACTATTCGAAACAACCTAAATAATTCTGCCAAACGGCCAGACATGCGTTCAGCTGTAGCCAACTTTCGGTGCCTAGCTGCCATGCCACCAGAAGTTCCACGAGGGCTAACCTAAATAATTCTGCCAAACGGCCAGACATGCGTTCAGCTGTAGCCAACTTTCGGTGCCTAGCTGCCATGCCACCAGAAGTTCGCACGAGGGCTGGGGTACTGCCTGGTTGCCCAAGCCTAGATAGGGGGTCGAATGGCGGAGGTCGGGTTTGAACCACGGACCTTCCGGTCAGTAAATTCGCGCTCTACCCACTTGGGCCATCTCATCCCCGCTAGGCATGCGCTTTACACTTCAAAAGGGTGCAATCAAATCTAAGTCCTCTGCTTCCAGGTGAAAACAAGTTTGTCTGCTCGGAGAGAGGCGCAGATCCCCGCTGACTTGTGACAGACGAAATTACTTCCCTGATCAGGAAAACCGGGGCAGTGTTTGCAAAATCCGGACACTTTTATTCCGAGGTGACACCATTCTGGCTATCAGGTTTACGAGTTACACTGCTGCGCTTCAATCTGCCCTAATTCATGATTTAGACATTTGGCCGCTGAGTCCAGATCTTGGGGAAATTTTTGACCATTAGTGCCGCGGAAGCAGTGTGGACCTGATGAGAACATCAGATCAGCGGTGCCGAGGTACACCAAGTAGTTTTCAGGAAATGTATTTTCCCCTCGATAAGTCAGCTGATCACATCCCACAAGTTACGGTGTTAGGCCATGCAGTTAGCAGACTAGAGAGGACTTGGTAGAAAGGCGTCAAAGAGGTCACGAAAAGTTTGGGTGTTGTTGGTGTTGTGCGCCTTCCAGGATGGGGTCCCCGTGATCCCATCTGTGTTCGGCTGGAGACGTTGCAAGATATGGCGGCTAATTGATGTCAGTGGCGTTCTTGCTGTCAGTTTATTTCCAGATTGTCTGGTTGAGCGGTTGGAGGTGTAGGCACTTCAGTATGCTTGACAAAGGCCAGCACTAGGTCCTTTCCCTCACCCACTCTTTTTCTCTTCTCTTCACTGTAGGGCTTTTAAAAATTATATATGTATACTGTATATAGACGAACCTTGTGGTTGTACAGCAGTAAAGCATCAGTGCCAACAGCGATGTCGCTGTCTTTGATGATGATGATGATGATGAGAGGGAGAGAGAGGACCGTTCGCCTCATACGACCCTGCCCAGCTGCCATGCCACCTGCAGCAGGTTCGAGGGCTTAGATACTGCCGGGTTGCCCAAGTCTAGACTGGCTAGTTGAGATGCAAGTGATGGGTTCGAACCACTGACCTTGCGGTGAATACTTTGGCACCTTAAATACCTAGCTATATCGAGCTCTCTCCGCCCAGTCATGTATCATGTAAAGAGGACCCAGAGGCGGTCACTATATGGGTCGGTGACGAAGAATGGAAGCCCTCAATGGTCAAATCAGTCATGTTTGGTGACCCTGAAGGAGATGCTTATGTTGTGTAGCTGGCAGCCATCTTACATCAAAGCTATCGCCTCCGCTTCACTTCCTGAAATGCCGAACAAACAGAACATGTTGTTGCAAGTGCATTGACTGGGCCATCGCCTCCAACGCATACCCCCATTATCTCATTCTCTCTATCCATTCCTGGTATTCCTAGGTGCAGAAAATTCGGTTCACCATCCTCTATCCTGGTTATGCGCCCATTCGTGTGCACATATACCAATGAATGCACTGTACATCCAGGACAGGCTAACTCCACGGAACTGAGGTAAATGTCACAGTATGTGGGTTCGTACATGAAAGGACGTCGGGGGTAATAATAAACTAAGCAAAACTCACAGTGGCATGACGGTAAGCCTGTCGCTGTCATCGAAGTTCTCATTGAAATCCATCTGAGACCGAGGCGTCAGTGAGCTCCGCGGTGGCCCAAGCGGCAATCTTATACGTGATTGGTTCGCGAAATGACAGGGGTTCGTAGCCAATCAAGAAGAGCGGAATGATTGTTTACGGTACTCGTTAACTTTGGAATGCGATCCGAGGGTGAGGGCGAGAGCTTGATGGAGAGCACATCTTGATGGTAAGGTGTGTCTGGTAGCACACAGGGATGAGTGCGCAGCAGACAGCTACCCGAGCGACATTTTCCGACCGGCGCTGGAGAGGAATAGGATGAGCCTGTTCACAATGCGTCATATATCTGCCACGCCGTTCCCTCGTGCGAGTTCTTGTTAATTTCCCCTAGTTTCAGTCAGTAAGTTACATTTAGTGCCTTAATTCGTGCTTAGTTTTCAGATTTGCATCAAGTGCTTCCAAAAACCGCTCCGGTCCTGCTTCGTAGACTGAACCGGCAAACGTTTTTTCTATAAATGCTGCTTAGGTGCCGCATCAAGTGCTTCCAAAAACCGCTCCGGTCCTGCTTCGTAGACTGAACCGGCAAACGTTTTTTCTATAAATGCTGACTTAGGTGCCACTTGTTTTTTATCGATCCTGAGTCTATCTCAAGTGGGCTAAATAAATGAAGTAACGGTAGTTGTAGCAAACGAGTTGTTCCGTTTGAGCGGCATTAGCCTCCCGAATTTTTGAAAAATGCCGTGGTATAAGCAGTTCAAGAGTTACTTAGCATGGTTGTACTGGATCTCAAGGTATTCTAAGACTCATTTGCTATTCTCTGGCCAGTTTTCATCCTCCGGTCCTTCGCATATGTATGGCACGGCAATCTGCAAGCTGATCTTCCAATTTGCCGTCACGGACGTCAAACATCATCACGCCTCCTCAGTCCCGGTTTAGGCCCAATAATTCGCCATGACCCAAACTGGATACACCCAGAGCTCCGGACCTACAGACACAAACCTTCGTTCTTTTCAATCCTCTGTCAGAAATCAAAGAATATCGTATATTGTGACTCTGATCTGATGAATTATCCCACTACCCATCGGATTTCTAAGGCAGCGGCTAGGTGTAAAAATATGCGCTTGAATTCACGTTATTAGCCACATCTGATGCCAACAAAGTAACCCGTGTTGCTCCTGTTTCTACTTCTTTCTTATTTAAATGACGCAGCAGAAACGGATAAAACTTCGCAATCATCACCCTCTAGCTCATCTAGGGTTCTCTGGATCTACACTCTGTGTTTATGCATAGGCTGTAAACACAACGCGCGCCTAGTGCAAGCATATTCGACCACCACGTCACCCTTATGCATGCAACTCAAAAGCAGAGCCCACGTGGAAACTATTCTTTTCGCCGTATGTCACACCCCATGTTCCACTGCCGCATAGTTTTTGAACTATGGCTCTCCCAAAAGGTTTGCTCAACCCTCACATCTGACATTTGGCTGCATTCTAAGCGAGCGCGTACTCGTCAGATGATACTGTGCCACAGCTTAGTTTTCAGATTTGCATCAAGTGCTTCCAAAAACCGCTCCGGTCCTGCTTCGTAGACTGAACCGGCAAACGTTTTTTCTATAAATGCTGACTTAGGTGCCACTTGTTTTTTATCGATCCTGAGTCTATCTCAAGTGGGCTAAATAAATGAAGTAACGGTAGTTGTAGCAAACGAGTTGTTCCGTTTGAGCGGCATTAGCCTCCCGAATTTTTGAAAAATGCCGTGGTATAAGCAGTTCAAGAGTTACTTAGCATGGTTGTACTGGATCTCAAGGTATTCTAAGACTCATTTGCTCGTCTCTGGCCAGTTTTCATCCTCCGGTCCTTCGTATATGTATGGCACGGCAATCTGCAAGCTGATCTTCCAATTTGCCGTCACGGACGTCAAACATCATCACGCCTCCTCAGTCCCGGTTTAGGCCCAATAATTCGCCATGACCCAAACTGGATACACCCAGAGCTCCGGACCTACAGACACAAACCTTCGTTCTTTTCAATCCTCTGTCAGAAATCAAAGAATATCGTATATTGTGACTCTGATCTGATGAATTATCCCACTACCCATCGGATTTCTAAGGCAGCGGCTAGGTGTAAAAATATGCGCTTGAATTCACGTTATTAGCCACATCTGATGCCAACAAAGTAACCCGTGTTGCTCCTGTTTCTACTTCTTTCTTATTTAAATGACGCAGCAGAAACGGATAAAACTTCGCAATCATCACCCTCTAGCTCATCTAGGGTTCTCTGGATCTACACTCTGTGTTTATGCATAGGCTGTAAACACAACGCGCGCCTAGTGCAAGCATATTCGACCACCACGTCACCCTTATGCATGCAACTCAAAAGCAAAGCCCACGTGGAAACTATTCTTTTCGCCGTATGTCACACCCCATGTTCCACTGCCGCATAGTTTTTGAACTATGGCTCTCCCAAAAGGTTTGCTCAACCCTCACATCTGACATTTGGCTGCATTCTAAGCGAGCGCGTACTCGTCAGATGATACTGTGCCACAGTGCGTATTCCCAAAATGCGCAAGTCTCCATAAAATGTCGACCAAACTATATTTTTTCAATAAATAACATTCATACCAGAGTGCTAACTCATATCGGGCATCGTCGACTCCAAAATATCACCTCCATCTACGTGTATAGCTCTCTCCGATGTCTTTTTGTAGATGCGCGTAACCATACTCACCCCCAATGCGTTCAAAACTAGCTAAACTTTGTTTCAATCTTTGACCCGGCCTCTTACAAGTGACCAAAACTTAATCCGTAAACGCTGTGTCGTGGCAAAATACTCTTGAGCTTGATTTTAACCACTGGCAATGCGATGACCAGCCACATCTCAATCGCTAAAAGCAGAATCCAAATGCACACGGGAACGCGCAACCTTCCGAGGTACTTTTCAGTCACTCGTGATCCTATAAGAAACCCAGACCGTTGTCACTTCTTCTCACATAAACAGACGAAAACTCATATCCGGACAAAGCGTCTCAGCGACCCAATTTGAACCATACGAAAGTGTCTGAAGATAAAAACACTCGACGTGCCCGAAATTTATAATCACACTCATCAGTCACCATAAATATCTGGTCTTCTGGCTGGTCTGGTCTCGCGGTTTTTCTCTTGAAACACCTGGTTTTCCTGATTTTCGCAAACCTTTGGATAGAAGATCACACAATGAAATATTTGGAGCTAAGAATTCCAGCGATTGCAATTCCCCTCACCGTTCGAATTTCCCGGAGTGATCAGTGTTATCTCTATTGTTCCCGTAAATTATGTCCTAAGTCCTCCGGTCTATTTTCCCAAACATTTGATTCCAGTTTGTTTCTCGCTGCAGGCAATTCTCGCCAACCTTTGAGTGTGATGCAAGCACCCAAACGATCTTTTGGGTGCTACCATTTTCCTCCTCGGAATAAGAACTGGATCGTACAAACGGCTTTCTTTACCACAACCTTTCGCTGAGCGAGACTTTTTGTGGCGCAGGCATTCGCCATTCGTACTGCACACTCCACGTAGATCTAGAATTCCTGATTTGCATCCTTCTCTCTCCAAAGGTATACTTGGTTTTCTGTAAGAATCCACTGAAACCCAAGTCCAAAGATACTACTCACCCAATGATTCCCATAGGCCTGATTGGTTTGCTCCACAATATTTCAACACTGTTGCGGGCCGCAGCGGACTGTTGGCATTCGTCCCAGGTGCAGTGAAAAAACAGTATACGACATTGAAATAGACGCCAACTTTACCGCACCCCATATCCAAATGTACTACCTAGAGTCGG
>NW_008751661.1:2774339-2775522 GCF_000715545.1 Opisthorchis viverrini
GCGAATCCGTGAATTTGTAAACGTCATTCAGGTTCTTGCAGAAAAAGTGAGTCAGCCTCGTTTCGTGTTTCGTATAGGATGGAAGTTCCGTGTGTCTGTATCCTCCGACAATATAATAATTTCCGCCCACACATATACCTAGAATGACTCGCGGTAATACCGGTTTAAATACCATTCGGGTGTTCTACTCCTCCTGCAAACGATTCATATATGTGTTCATGGTTCAATGGTTAGAGTTACGCCTTCGTATCAGTTAGCATTAAGATGTCATTGCATTGCAGGTGAGCTACGATTAAAAACGATTGTCATAAGCGTGCGTGTAATACCATAAGGCACGATCACGACTGACGTCGGTTTCGGCTGCTCAGAAAATCGTGGGGGCGGCGCACAGGCGCGAATGATGGGCACTAACCAACACAGATGGGGCCTTGCACAATCTGGTACAATCTAAACGTGGTGGGTTGGGTATCGATAAAAAGTTATTGGGATTTTTCCGGCTCTCTGAGGACATCAAATTACAGTACGATTAAACCGCTAAGGTTCAAACAATGCAAAGGAAGGCAGCCGCAACTAGGAAATCATTCCTAGTACGTAATAAAATACAGTAAATTGGGGAAAACAAGGAACCACAACAACAAATGCGCAGCAGCAGTTTTCCGGTGACTCGGCCGGTTAACTTGAACTAAAATTAGGAACCACTGCAGAGGCTGCATGGCCTTGGACAGCCGAGTTAGTGGCCGGAGTCACTAAAAGTGAGGGTGAAGATGATGGAGCGGGGACATGGCAACGCGGATAAATGCTACCACGCATCTTCAAATCAAGATGTACGGAAAAACAAAGATACTCATTGATGTCGCTGTTAGAGCACAATCGAGAGTAAATGTTTCTTAGGAGAGTGAGCAACTGACGGGATAGAACTCGAACCATGAGGAAAATGGCTGAATTTGCGTGAAAGGTAAACTGAAAGTGCAAAAAATGGTTAGATCGGAGAGGGGCTGAGAGAATTAGGACGAACACGTCTCTGGTGTGGTTGGGGTCAGGTAAGCAGTTTGTTCGTATCTGCAGGTAATCTACCGAGAGGGCGAGAGGGGACAGTTCAGAGTGTGTGGAGAACGGTTGCGGAAGCCGTGTCAGACTGCGTATGGCAGTACCATGCTATAATAGCGCTGACATACTTTTGTTT
>NW_008751661.1:2776890-2776995 GCF_000715545.1 Opisthorchis viverrini
CAGCCTTCGTCCCGCCTGAATACCATTTTCGGCGAACACCCATCCCTCCACAGCCGCCACCCATTTTTGCATCCTCTCTCCCTCCATACCTGCCGACTCAGAGGA
>NW_008751661.1:2778056-2783107 GCF_000715545.1 Opisthorchis viverrini
GGCGAGAGGGGACAGTTCAGAGTGTGTGGAGAACGGTTGCGGAAGCCGTGTCAGACTGCGTATGGCAGTACCATGCTATAATAGCGCTGACATACTTTTGTTTCTGGGTAGTCTGGTAACGGAAAGGAAAATGTCCAGGAATAGGGCACAGTATGATCAAGCAGGCACTGAGGATTACCGTTGTTTCAGGCAAGACAAAGTTTGCAGGGTATAGTAAGGGGGTGGTTTAATTTTTTAATTATTGTTTTAAATATTTTCCCCACTAACTGTGCCCAGCCAAGTTAGTAGGTGATTTCGCCCTGATTCATTAGGGGGATCAGGGGGTAGTTGGGAGTTCCGCAGGGTTGCTGGGGCTTCGTACGTAAGGAAGTTATCAACAGATCGCCAGAACGTCACTTTGCATGTGATACTTCAAAGCCAACCGGGGAGGCTGTTCCAGATGCGGGTGTAGTATACTAGAACGAAGTGGTGGCATGTTTGTACGCGCTGGAGGGCGCACCAAAAGGTTTCTGGATTTTCGTAATTTATAAGGAGCACTCACTTTATGCTTGGCCTAGCCTCTGCTATGAAAGCATTTCAAAAAAACAAACTGTGTAGGAGAGTCAGATTTAGCTTTACCTGTCTGAACTATAGTGGCTCAAGTCCAAGGATTATGCAGCGGGAAGCGTAGGAGTGATGGTTAGACTGCGAAAATAACTCTTCGATAGATGATCGTTGGACGTTCTTACTTGCTAGCCAACAACTTTGGGTATAAAGGGAAGAGAAAACAGCAAATAACTTTACAGTTGGTCGCTCGCATTGCTTGAAAATTGTGGCCGTTGTGTCTCGAAAATGGAAGGAGCGTAATATAAGACAGCATAGCCTATGCGTCTGGGCGACCTGGTACTGGACTTGGTGAGAAAAACTCGAGGCACAAGGGCATCTGAGATCAAGGTCTATGGTCTCTGTGGGATGTTCTCATTAACTGTGAACATGTCAGCTGGGACAGGACAGCTGCAAGGAATCATGCGCAACCCTTGGATGAGAAGCTTAGGCCATTGGCACCTGACCAGCGAGTCAGAGTCAACGTCTTGTTGAATCTGGCGGAAGGCAAGCATTCTAGCAGAGGAAGGAAATACGTAAGTNATGGTGTCGATGATGTGATCGATAAGGTGTCTCTGTGAGACACAGTGTGTTGGGTGGCATCACCAATAGTTATTTCCTTTGGTGGCGCTCCCATGAGGCTCTTTCCGCAGAGGACCGCACCTTGAAACTAGCCAACAGCTTTCTGATTTAGCGAAGTTTGTGCAGTTTGTTTGGCTGCAATCGCTTTTCTTTCGTGTTTGTGTGGACTCCCAAGTCGCCCGCGATCAGCGTGGTCAACTCAGTGTACGAAGCACTTTTCGGTTGTTCGTTGTCGGGTTTGTGGCATTGGTTGTCGAGCTCATGGGCAACGACTGTGTCCACAATCGGAGACGCCACTTTTGACGGGATGGAGCTGGAGACTGGCAAGTAGGGTTCTCACAGGATTACTCGGTATAGAGGTCGACACTTGTGGTTGGTTTATTCGTACGTTTGTCCTTTCAAATCCGACCCAATCCAGCCCAGAAGCTGTGACTTGGGTGTAAAGTTTACTGCTGCGTCTTTATCGTCTGCTACGGAAATAAGCACTCTACGTATTTGGATGCTACGTCCACGTGAGGCTTGCCCACTACTGACCCTCGCTGGCTTCGGTAGTCGAGGAGTCTGCAGTGGTTGGGTAGGAGTTGCAATCCAGAGTTGCGACTGGCTGCTTCGGCGGCCATAACTACCATCGGTTTGGCCATAAATTTAGGGTCGGCTGAACTTGAGTCAAGCGGAAGCCTGTTTCGCGTCCCTAGAGGGCGACACTCGGGCATATGCTTGATTGCTGGGTAAGCCTTCTGAATGCTGACAAACAGCTCCGTGATCTTCTGTACTGCAGACGGGGAGGGAAGAGTAACTAGAAGCCCGAAAGTTCGTTCAGCTCAGCTGTAGCAGCTTTTCGGTGCCTAACTGCCATGCCACTCGAAGGTCGCACGAGGGCTGGGATACTGCCAGGTTGCTCAAGCCTAGACAGGGGAAGTCGAGAGGCAGACGTCGGGTTCGAACCACGGATCTTCCGGTCAGTAAATTCGCGCTCTAACCACTTGTACCATCTCGCCCCATCTCGCCCGAAGGTTCACTTGCTTCCCTCCCCGCGTAACCACTGTTCGTGAAGCAATCCGTGTCCAGGCTCTGTGTGGACACTGCCAAAGAGCGACTGCGCCAGTTTCGTCAGCGTGATTTTTGGGAGAATGACCCCTAGATGATCAGCCTGCTCCCCCTCATGCGCCCGTCCACTAAAGACGCCGTGGCGGTTTTGGCTGCCACATCACAGAGCTGGATGACCTCTTCTGCAGGCAGCGGACCTTGGATGAAGGTTATTCCACGTAGCTACTACCCGAAATGAGAAAAAAATTTGCCTAATGAAAGGGTGCGATCTGATCTTCAAAATCCTTCCACAATATCTGTCGTGTTTCCTGGGTCAGGGGTGAAAAACCCGTTGACCTTGTTCGGTCTCTTCGGAGACGATGATATTCTACGGGAAAGACGTCATGCACCAAGAGACGGCCAATGGGGGTTACCTCGTTCGCGAGTCCTGAGCAGGAAACTTGGTTCGCATATTTAACGGGCGGTCTGACGTCGACCTCATAGAGTACTTGGAAGTTCATGCGAGTAATAGGGGAGAAGGAGCACCGACCCATCCAACTGCAAAGGTGACGGAAGTTATCACGCGAAGGTTATTAGGGTAAACATTTAAACAAAATGACGCTTATCAACCCTGTAAGTAGATTAAACAGCGAGAGAATTCTTCCAAAAAAATTGCACGAACGAAAAACGAAACCAATTTCGAACGTTCCCAACAAGAATCAAACGACTGTTCAAAGCTCCTCGGATTCCCATCATAGATTATCTTTGAGTACAAGAAGAAATTACCATCTAAATTCCTGAATTTCTTCACACCACCTTCGTCTTCCGTTGTTGACTCTCACTGGAGTGTATTGTCCACAACCATGCAAGATGTGGTACACCCCGCCTTTGGAATAGCGCAATCAATAAGATCTATGCGCTGGATCCGCATCAAAACCCTGGGGTAGCTCAAAGCTTGGGCAAGCATTCCTTCTGGTTCCAAGTGCAATGCCAGTCGACGGAGGGTTAGGCGAAATTACACACTTACCCCGCTCTACCGCTACCAGTCAGATGCTGCTACGGCCGAAAAACCCGCGCAGCACTCGATTGGCCAAAGGATGCGGCCGCTTGCCAGTCCAGATCAGGGCGAGCTCTGATTGGCGGAAAGGCTGAACTAAGACGACCAATCATGACATAGTATCCGCCGACTGCCGCCTGCTGTTGCCAGCATTGCGTCTGGAAGATGCGGAAACTTCCAGAATTTCGCCACCCTATACACCTTATAAGCAACGCAGGCCGGGTTCCTGACCCGCAATGCGAATACTCTGTATTTCTGAGGCTGGTCCTCACGAACACTCACCCGCTCATTTTAAAGATGAAGGATAAATTCTCGATGCTTAGGCAATTTATTTACCCCTATCTGAAAGAAACAGACCGTTTCAATCAATCGTGGTGAGTCGATAGTGGTGCCTATTTAGAAAAGGGTACGAGCTCAGTGTCTCTCCCTGACCTCAATATAAACACCCTCTGCGACGGATATCCTACAACACCTTGGGAGGAAACATAAAGACGGGATCCGAAAACGTTAAGTTATGTGGAACAGACTGAGAGGCCCATAGCAGTGTTACGCCATACATATGTGCCCACAACCCGTTATTCCTCGTCTCTAGGAGGGCTTTCGAATCTGTCAACAGGTCCATTCTTTTCGACACTTTCGCTCAGCATATTATGCCCAAGAAGTGCCTAAATATCATGGTTATTCGCATTGATGTACTCTTGAATGCGACACTTTAGACGGAACTGTCCAAGATCGCTCAAAAAAGAAGTGATGTCCAACGAAGACGACAGTGGTTCCCATTATCGATCAGTAAAGGGAGTCTTTCAGTGGAGCGTTCCGAGCCCTATCTTCTTCTCACTGTAGATCAGCGCCGTGTGTCGTAGTAGACCGTTCCTTTTTTGCGAACAGTATAAGAATAACTTACGTATTTCCTTCCTCTGCTAGAATACTTGCCTTCCGTCAGATTCAACAAGACGTGGGCTCTGACTCGCTGGTCAGGTGCCTATGGCCTAAGCTTCTCTTCTTCCGGGTTGCACATGACTCCTTGCAGCTGTCCTGTCCCAGCTGATATGTTCACAGTTAATGGGAACATCCAACAGAGACCATAGACCTTGGTCTCAGATGCCCTTGTGCCTCGAGTTTTTCTCACCAAGTCCAGTACCAGGTCGCCCAGACGCATAGGCTATGCTGTCTTATATTACGCTTCTTCCATTTTCGAGACACAACGGCCACAATTTTCAAGCAATGCGAGCGACCAACTGTAAAGTTATTTGCTGTTTTCTCTTCCCTTTATACCCAAAGTTGTTGGCTAGCAAGTAAGAACGTCCAACGATCATCTATCGAAGAGTTATTTCCGCACTCTTACCATCACTCCTACCCCTCCCGCTGTATAATTCTTGGACTTGAGCCACTATGGCTCAGACAGGTAAAGCTAAATCTGACTCTCCTACACAGTTTGTTGTTCCGAAATGCTTTTATAGCAGAGGCTAGGCCAAGCATAAAGTGAGTACTCCTTATAAAATACGAAAATCCAGAAAGCTTTTGGTGTGCCCTCCAGCGCGTACTACCATGCTACCACTTCGTTCTATTATACTACACCCGCATCTGGAACGGCCTCCCCGGTCGGCTTTGAAGTATCACATTCAAAGTGACGTTCTGGCAATCTGTTGATAACTTCCTTACGTACGAAGCCCCAGCAACCTTGCAGAACTCCCAACTACTCCCTGATCTCCCTAATGAATCAGGGCGAAATCGCCTACTAACTTGGCGGGGCAAAGGTAGTGGGGAAAATATTTAAAAAAATAAAAAAAAAATTACTATACCC
>NW_008751661.1:2785102-2788176 GCF_000715545.1 Opisthorchis viverrini
TCAGAACTAATACAACTTCCAAGATACGTAAAACGCTCCACAACCTCCAGTGCCTCTCCCTGGATCGATCAACATGCGCCGAAATGCCCACCAAACCAAACAGACCCATGTTTGCCCTAAATCCTTGAACAACAGCAAAATTAGTCGTCCAGAAGGCTGCACTGAACGAGCTGCAAGTAGCAGCGGTCGAAATTTTCGCTCACAAGGGGAAAAACTACGTTCCCCGGAGGAACAAATGCCCTCTCAAACCGGACTCCCACAGGGCGAAAAAAACATTGCAACTGGAAAGCAGCCATCGAATTCACCAAGATAAAAAGCAGACAAGTGTGCTGCAGGGGCCCTTTCAATGTCTTGGACTCAAGCCCGGCATACAGCTATTAAATCTGCTAACCTCTCTGGCAGCATGCCTCTCGGCTCCCCATCTTCAGAGGCAGCAGCGACAACGTTGAAATGTTTGTCCACAAACTGCCTTGATATTACATAGCTTGCCTTGAGCAGCCGTCCATACTCGCACTTACAGAAGCCTGCCTCACATCAGCTGTCTCTGACGTGGAGATCTCGATAGACGGTTACTTTATTTTTTGAGCTAACTCAAGACGCGGGAGAGCTGGTGGGGTTGCTTTATTTTTACATGCGGCCATACCCATCCCGATTGTTCTCTCTGATACCACTCCTACATCATTTTTGAGATGTATTGTGAATCCAAATCCCGCTGTGCGGGACCGATGCTCTTCTCGGTGTGGCCTACCGTTGCCCCTCGAGTTCTCCGGAGGATGACCAATTTCCCATACAAACCATTGAGCAACTCCTCCAGTTTCCACTTTACACATCGCTTGCTGGTAAGTGCTTTTAACGCTCCCAAGGCCTCCTGGATGGAGCTCTAATGCGTCGGGTCTAGTGGACATTTTTCAGCGGCGCTGACCAAATTCGTTCAACAGAGTGCTTGGACTCACATGTCCTCCTCGGTGTGGCCTACCGTTGCCCCTCGAGTTCTCCGGAGGATGACCAATTTCCCATACAAACCATTGAGCAACTCCTCCAGTTTCCACTTTACACATCGCTTGCTGGTAAGTGCTTTTAACGCTCCCAAGGCCTCCTGGATGGAGCTCTAATGCGTCGGGTCTAGTGGACATTTTTCAGCGGCGCTGACCAAATTCGTTCAACAGAGTGCTTGGACTCAACATGTCGTCGCATCCACCAGATACCGTATAGGCCAACTACCATCCCTCCTGGATTAAGTCGTCACCAACGAAGAACATTTCGTCCGCCAGGTGTTAATTAACTCTCCCGCTGGGACATAGTGACCACTGTGTGCTGATCTTCGGTTTAATTTGCTACTGGGCCAGAAACCTCATACAGACTTTTCAGGAATGCACATCGTACCTGAACAGGTTAAGCTGGTACCAGCTTCAGTGGAGGAGTTAAACAGGATCAGAAAGTTCACGAGACTGACGCGATGTTCATGCCGAAAAAAAACAGCACGTAGTCTTATGGACCGCAAGCTTTTTAAAAGGATTCGACGTCTTCTGGAAAAGTGGTATCAATAATCGTGCAGAAAGTTGACTAAAGGAGGTAGAAGATGAGTTGGGTCTTCCTAAAATGCGGAACCGCTGTAAATCAGAAATCCGCCAATGAGCATACGAGAACAAAGCACTATACTGGACCTCACCGGGAAAAATAAAGTACTGTTTAAGTACATGAGACATCGCCGCAGAAATAAGCCAACCACGTTCTCCGTGAGGGATAGGAACGGAGAACCCACCAGTGACCCAATAGTGGTATCTGAAGTCTACGGAGAACACTGCGCAGGCCTGTATTTTGCCCCAGTGACCTCGTCGCACCCAACCTTATCAAGGTATAACTACGAGCGGCCTCTAACCAACTTGGTCTTCACAGAGGAGGACATTTGTCAACTTTCGTACAAGACAAACCCGTTCTGCGCTTTGGGGTCAGACGAGGTCCATCCAAGGATCCCGAAGTAAACGTCGTTCCCACTGGCAAAGCATTTCCACTTAGTGTTTCTTCAGTTGCTCGATCAGCGTAAACTTTCCTCTGCTTGGAAGGGAGCGATTGTCGCGCCAATCTTCAAAATTGATGACCGACTATCACTAGCGTACCGCTCAAGGTGATGAAACGCAATATGAAGTGAGCCATCCTGGGCCACCTCAATACCAACAAGTTGATATCCCCAATTCAACACGGATTCCTCCCAAACCGTTATTGTGTGACGAACATGCTCGTATCTATGGACAGCTTAACCCAAGTAAGGACGGGGGACTCATATCGGGCGCAACATTTTTCGACTTATCAAAAGCACTTGATTGAGTCCCTCACTTCCCGCTGCGCCAAAAAACTTAAGTCTTACGGGATTCAAGGGGAAATTGTACGACGGATTAAGGCGTTCCCATCAGACAGAACATTTCGAGTGAAAGTAGGCTCGATTTACTCTTCGGAGCGGGTCTCCATTTTGGGACCACTTCTGTTTCTGATCTACATAAACGACCTTCCAGACGTTCTTCCAAGTCCACTCAATCGAAAATCAGAAGCGCATTCATACCTCCGGCAACCGCCAGGGTATCTGAGCTCTGAGCGCACAAAATGTCATTAAAACTGCCTATGAGGGTATCAGAACTGTAACTTGTTGGGGCGTGTGCAGACTCAATAAACAGGCAGCGATTATCGGTGAGTTCACAAGTTACTCTCAAAGACGTTACCAAACGAACCTCATGAAGATGACCACCAACGGGCAGCCATTCAACCAGAATCATCATCATCATCATCATCATCATCATCATCATCATCATCATCGACACCATGACATCAGTGTTCAACACCGGTGCTTCACTGCCGTACAACCATGACTTATTTGAAAGTCTTATTGAAAAGAAAAGAGTAAAGGTGGACGGAGAAGGGACTTAGTGCTAGCTTAACACAATCATTCCGAGGTGCCTACACCTTCAGACATTCACTCAGGCGATCTGGACAGAAACTGACAACAAGGACGCCACTGACATCGGTTGGCAGCCATATCTTGTAGTGTCTCCAACCAGGCACAGTGAGGATCACGCGGTCCC
>NW_008751661.1:2788806-2793101 GCF_000715545.1 Opisthorchis viverrini
ACGATGTCGTCTGCATATTCCAGATCGACAAGATTTTCTTCACTGGCTATTTGAACACCAGGGTTTTGGGGACCCTCCAGCGTTCGTCTCATTGTTTCATCGATCACGAAGTTGAAAAGGAATGGAGAGAGTGGGCATACCTGACGGACACCGCTTTGTGCACGGAAGCTTTGGGAGAGCTCTCCATACACTCAAACGTCCGCAAGTTTGAGAATACAAATATTGAGACGCTGGGCGAGCGTCTCAAGAACAGACCAACCAACCGAGTCGAATGCCCTGGGAAATGAAGATTTGGTCAACGGACTTCCTTCGCCCTCTACTTTACCTGTCCAGTTGACGTGGTTGCTGTCGTTACAGCACGTCAACGTTGGTGCTTCACTGCAGTGTAATGGAGAAAAATTATCTTTCAGAGGTTCGGGATCGAAAAGCTAGATGCAAAAAGACCTGGTGCTAGTCTACTGTGGGAATTTAGAGACTTAAACTTTCAAATAGCCAGGAAAATCTAGTTAGAAACTATTGGCACCATTGGCATCGGTTAACGGAGATGTTTTGCAGTGTCCGCAGCCAAACCTAGTCAGGCTGACAAGGACAGCATCCTGGATAATAAGTCAGATCATCAGCACCTAAGCTTTTCTTCATGTCATTCTTCCAAGTCACACGCCGCTCACTTGTAGTTTTGCCGCTTCTTGATTGGACTACCCGCGACACGTGACGTACCTAGAACTGTGTATTGCCTATTATCCATCCGTACCCTTAAAATTAAGATGGATCTGAGTAACTGAATGATGTTCTGAATACCATTTGTTGACTTAGTCATAATCTCTTGTTCGCGGGTTACAGTTGCTGAAGCTCAACACTTTACTTCCCTGACAGGATATTTCCATCGTTTTTCAGTCTTGCTTCTAGCCTTCCGCTGAAAGCGATCTCATTCTGTTACTTGATCTCAGCTAGATTGTAACTGGAGAAATTAATCCCGTTCCACTGTACGGTGATGGTTCATTGCCGTGACCCACGCGTCTACTTTGGATGTTAAAAGATCAGCTTGTTCCTCCGATGACCTGATCCTCAAGATTTACCTCAATTTATTCCAATGGGGGATGCTCATCAGACAAAGACCGGCTATGAGAAATTTTCGTTCACCAACTCTTATAAGATCTCACAGCTGCTCGGCTCCGGAGCGTATGGAAAAGTTTTCAAAGGAACTGCTCCAAATGGCACCACCGTGGCCTTGAAGGAGATTATTTTAGAGACGACAGATGAAGGAATCCCCTTGAGTACTTTGCGAGAGCTAAGTGTGTTGAAGAAAGTACAGTCATATAATTCCAGCCACTTGGTCCAGTAAGTTCCCATTTAACAGTCACAACCTGTTTTCAGGATGTTGGACATTTCGCTGACAAAGAAGCAAAACAAGCTGCATATTTATATCGTGTTCGAATTTGTGGAATGTGATCTAGCACGTTTTCTATCCCATCATGTCCCGCCGACTGGTTTGCCGCCGGACACCATTCGGGTAAGGATTTATCATTTTTCTCGTCACATTTTCCTAAATATATTCGTCCTCCAGGATTTGGCGGAACAGTTGTTACGAGGCACCGACTTTTTGCATTCACATCGAATCATACATCGTGACCTGAAACCGGCTAACATCCTTATCGACCGCGAGGGTCGTCAGTTGAAAATTGCCGACTTTGGCCTATCACGGGTACTCGGCTGGGAATCTCGATTGACCCCGGTTGTTGTCACCTTGTGGTACAGAGCACCTGAAATCTTACTGCAGTCAGAGTATCTTTCACCATGTGATATATGGGCGGTGGGGTGTATCATTGCTGAACTATTCAATTGCAACGCTTTGTTTCGTGCGGATACTGAGTTGAAACTGCTGAGTTTGATATTCAAGTAAACCCAAGGTTTATGTTTTCACCCATCTCTCCAGCATGCTTGGCTTTCCAGATGAAGCTGATTGGCCGGCTCACTCACACCTAAAACGCAAGGATTTTAAGGTTAGTACACCCAAAGAGTCCAACCTGAGAAACTCCATCAAGACAACAGATGTGGCTGCGCTGGATTTGCTGGAAGTGAGTTTGTTTTTGGTTGTGTTTGACCACTAAGCATTTTTGCTGTTGGTGTGCGTGCTTAACAGGACCGGCTTTTCAACTTTGTGTGCTCACACCCAGCAGTCATACGCAGCTATTTAGTATTACAAAAGCTGTAGTTAGGGTTTTATCCACCATGTCATTTATTGCTTCCTTTGGCAGAATTTGCTCTTAATCTACATTCATGCAACATTGGTTCTGATTCTCTTCCCATCTCCCGACTACTACTTTAGATTCTTCGTCTGACTGGAGACCACTTGTTATCCACTCCTTTTATTTTCTTAGTGACTTGATTATTTTGAGCTTTAAGACAGATCTTTTTGTATCGTGGCAGGTATGAGCTGATCTGCGATTTCACTCATAATCACTCGGCTTCCTCTGTTGGTTTCGGTTGTGAGTTTCTTGGGGTTATCATTAAGCCTTTAAAATACACATGCACCCAGTGTTCATCTGTTTTTACGTGGTGACATGCAGAATCGTAGATCAATGGAGAGTTGAGCCACTCGTCAGAAAAGCTGTGCAACCGTTTGAGTACGTTTTGTAAAAACAGGGTGAACTCTTCAGTGGCGCAGTGCTTCGTTAATTGTACTCAGTATTTAGGTTTTTGTCGGTTCAATAGTAGTTCGAGTAGTTTTGAAACGTACAACACGGTGGTACTAGACTGTGCAGGGTATCAGAAAGCTTTTGTTGTTTTCCAGTGAATTTATTTAAACGCTGTACTCCAAGTACGATAACACTGCTATCCTAAACATCACCAAACCGGTGAAACGCTAAACGGACTAGTTGTTCTTTAAACCAGGTGAGCTCTTATAGTTGCAATCATGAAACCGGAGTTGCACCAAGCGAAAGTAGTCTCATTCTTGTGTGGTCTTGTCTCAATCCTGCTCAGAATGGATTCTACGGCATAATTTCCACTATAATAAACAACAAAAAGTCATCATCATCATCATTATTGTCAGCTGTAATAACCGCGTACTCGTCGTACAGTGGTTGTAGCTGCCGCAGGTTCGTTCCCCGATGGTTTGGGGGGGGGGTAGGTACAGCGGGCTGTCAAGTGGAGAGGGGTTGGAAAAGGAGCTATGCATTGAAGGCAATAGCTTGGATGCACGGGCGTCATTGAGGGCGCGACTGGGTCATATCTGACAATGTCTCTAGCCATTGATGTGGTCCGTCTCGGGGTCCCCATCCAGGAAGACGGCAGTGACCAGCGCAGCTGAGTTTGCTGGTAATTGCTTTCATACTTCGCTTCCGAGTCATTGTTTGACCGCCTCTGGCACTCTTCCACCCTTCACGTGGTTGTGCGAAAAGAGCCCTTCGAGGAAGTCGGTCGACTGGCATACGGAGCACGTGGCCAAGCCAGCGCAACCTGTACAGCGTGATTGGTTCATCTATCGAGGGTGAGTTATTTCTCCCGAATACCATTCGACGTACTTCAAAATTGCTGATCCGGTGTTCCCACCAGATTCGGGCAATGCTCCGAAGACATCGATGGTCAAACACTGAAAGTCTTTTGACGTCCTCGGCGCGCAGCGGCCAGGTTTCTGATCCATATAGTAATATGGAGCTCACCGCAGCATGGTAAACTCGACCCTTGACAGAGAAGCTGATGTCACGCCTACGCCACAGGTGACGTAGGTTCGCAAAAGCTGCTCTGGCCTTCCCAATCTGAACGGAAATATCATCTTTCGTGAGACCACCGGGACTGATACAGCTGCCCAGGTAAACAAATTTGTCTACTACCTCAATCGGTTCATCCGCAAGCTCAAGGCAAGGGTTCGAGCCCACCCAGCCTTGCAGTATCACTTTACACTTTGCTGGTGTGAAGCGCATGCCGAACCGCGAGGCAGAGTTATTTAGATTATTTAGTATTGTTTGTATTAACACGATGTGAGATCCCAGAAGAGCTATATCGTCTGCGTCCGTCACGAAGAGACTGGACCTTACCGTGGTGTGGCGGTTTGTGTACCGCGGAGGCCCATTGAGCTATACTCGGGGGTGTCTGCGCGACACTCACAGAGTCTCTAATACCAGGTTGGTCAATGGTTAGAGGTCTGACGAACAGAGTCTCCTGGTCCTCCAGGTTGGGGGTCGGAACATGTATGGCGACTTGTTCCGTAGAAAAGGTAATGCATTTGCATTTCCCCGCCAAACACCGCTGCCTTGCGGTTAGGCTTTTGAGCCAAAGGCTTTGGTTGAGGACCC
>NW_008751661.1:2795303-2819257 GCF_000715545.1 Opisthorchis viverrini
TGGGAAGGGGTTGGGGAGGGACATCGGTGGACGCTGAACTGCGCGGGCAACTGATACTTCCCGGTTGCCCAGGCCGAGGAAGGGGGTTTGGTTGAGGTACCCCACCTTGAACCTTTGGCTCAAAAGTCTGACCCACAATGTAGGGTTTTCCTTGGGGACCCTGCCCGGAGCCGACGACTCAACAGTCTGACCTGCTCGGCTTCAGGGGATTGGCCTAACCCGAGGGCGCACGGAATAAGACATTAGTGTCTCATTCCTGATGCGGCTGCGCACAGCAGGTGCCTTTTGAGCAGCACCGGGCTCTTTGGTTTTAAAGTATTTCGACCGTATTGGATAATGCGCCGGCGGTCACGGTCAACCGTTGGGCGATCGGAGTGTGCGGTTTTTGGGGCCGACCTTTTTTAACCCGTCCTTTCTTGGGGGAAGGCGGCATCGCTGCTTCCATAAATATGGACATGCTGATCGCCTGGGGGAAACACCTTACTGCCTTCACACTCCTGTCGCAGAGGACAGTACGACTTTACCCCCAGACCGCCTCGTATCACGATTACTCGTATTACGGGGTCTCGCTGCTCTTGGTCTGGCTGCTCCCCTTTGGCCTTCCTGGCATGGTTGCACCTTGTGGAACGAAGTTCAAGTGTTTGTTTTCCGCGGGATCATTGCAGCACTCGAGCCCGACCACCACGTCAAGGTGGCAGCTTTAGGTCGGGACAAAAAGTCATAACAGCATCGTGTCAAGGTGGCAGCTTTAGGTCGGGACAAAAAGTCATAAGTAACAGCATCGTCATCAAACTGTCTTGCAGTAGTTGTCAGTTTCGTACATCGATGGTCTGGGAAAAAGGACTGGGTAGCTACGCAATGGAGGTAGCACCTGATGTCAGTAACGCATGAATCTGGTAACGACAGTGGACCCCTCTGGGACGATCGGGATAGGCAACTATGTGTTGAAGTCTGCAGCTTGGATGCATGTATGCAACGGAGCCATGTCAACATGTCTAATCGTTGGTGTCCCGTTTCGTTGTCCCCACTCAAGGGCATGGCTCTAACCAGCATAGCTGGGTTTTCGGTAATGGCCTTCATTCGCTGTTAAGTCGTCGCTTAACATCTTCCGCTTCGTTCCTACCATTCTCGTGGTCTTTGCAAAAGGGCTTCCAGAGAAATTCGATCGGGTGACGTGCGAAGCACGCGACTAAGCGAACTTGACCCCTGAATCAGCTCATCTGTCGGGGGCGAGTTATATCCTTCGAACACCATTCGACATTTTTCAGCATTACTGATCTGATGTTCCCACTAGACTCGGGCAATGCTTCAAAGAGACTGAGGGTCGAACACTGGAAGATTCTAACCTCAGTTCACAGTGACCAGTTTTCTGAGTGATATAAAAACATGGAGTGCATCACAGCATTGTAAACTCGACTCTTGATGGATAAGTGAATGTTACACCTACGCTACGAAGATTGCAGTTCGACAAAAGATGGTCTGACTTTCCGGACCCGGATGGAAATATCGTCTTTGGTATGACGGATGGGACTGATACAACTACCCCATACAACCACCTCAATCAGGACGTCGACACCTAGATAAAAGTATTTAGATTACTTAATATTCTCTACATTTTGGGTGGCGTCAGTTCCAGGAAGAACCATGACATCTGCGTCGAAAGAGTTAGGGACCCCTCGACCACTGGAACTACAATGGAACCCTAGAAGGTGAACCTGGAGCCATCTTCGGTCTCATAACGAGGCTGTTGGTGTCATTTGTCCTTCATCGCCTTCTGGGGTAGCAGTGACTCGGGAGCAGCAAGTGGGATTTCGGCCTAGTAAGGATTGCGTTTCACACTCCGTCCTAGAACGGCGCCGTACTTATAATCGATCCATGATTTTAGTAATCTTGGACTTTCAAGGCACAGTTGACCGATGTGTTCTCCTTACCACGATCGCTCATTAAAGGATATCCCGGAAGTTTGTGTCTATAATGAGTTCCTTGTGTTCTCAGGCTTCCCGGTATGTGGTAGCATACGGAAAGCTTTCCGAAAGTTCCCGTACATAACGTGCTACCTGACAAAGATCCCCACTCTGTTCATTCCAATTCGCTTTCGTGCTGAATGAGATACTGACGCTAGAAGGTCTTCCAAACCCCGGTGAGGAAAATATTGTTGGTTTGGAATGTGTTAACAACATCATTTTCGTTTTCGAAGAGGAGAAGGTGCTGGGTTTTTGGATGATCTGACGAAAGTTATCGCGTCATTTGGCACCCGTTTTTTCACCCACAAAGTTGAAAGTCATGCTTTTGGACATTCGGTTACTGAATATGTAATCTATTCGAAGTTCTGAATCGTCCTACGTATCTTGGAATATCTATTAGTTCTGACTGTACTCTGGCAGATAAGGTCAATGCACGAATCTATAAGGCTCGGGTCATATTTTCTAACTCGAGTCACCTGTCCGGATAACGTGGGATGTCCCTGAATCTCAAAGGACTTTGTATCAAAATACAGTCCTGTTGTATGGCTGTGCGACTTGGTCTACGCGAGCGGCGGAACTGAGATCTATGAAGTTCTTCCGTTGTCTCAGAATCATAGTTCGTGCGAGCTGATACTGGCGCACCTCAACGAGTCAATTAGAGAACGAGTGTTCACATGTGCAGCGGAGACTTCAATCGAAGAATGTGTCCAGCACCAGAAGGTGCGTTGGTTAGACCATGTACTGCGCATGCCAAATCATTATTTACCAGAAAGTGTACTTTTTCTCTGCTGAATTCAGAGTAGCGCAAGCAGAGTGGTGGCCAATTTTTGACCTGTTAGGTGGAAATGAGGTTGATTACGAAACGGCTGGGTGCTACTCGTCTTTCAGGATCGGGTCCGCGTGAGCTGCCCTTTGCATGGTTGGAGACGCTGCAAAATATGGCTGCCAGCCGGTGTCAGTGGCGTTCTTGTTATCACTTTCTACCCACCTAGCTGAATGAGTTGTATTCACCTTGCAATGGTTTTGGTGGTTTAGCACTAAGTCCCTTTACCGTCCGCTTTTATTCTTTTCTTCACAACAAGGCTTTCAAAAAAATTATTGTTGTACAGCACTAAAGCATCGGTGTTGATTACTGATGTTATGCTGTCGATCATGGTGATGATGATGATGGAGTATATCTCCAATGAGTGTTTTTCGAAAGAGGGCTCTTGGATAGCTCCCCCAAAACACTTTCATGAGCTGTCTCAAGAAAGGAAATTTTATTTCGACAAACATTTTGGGTGTAGTCTTTGGGGGGGATATATATACAAAAAGGTCCTAGTCAGCGAGGCTGTGGACCACCATCTCTTACCGGATGGCGTGATGATTCGATTGACCTACGCTTGAATAGTAGTCATTTTATACCAGGCAAAGCCCAATCGTGTCATGGTCAACAGATGAGGCCGAGCACTATAACAACTCGAATCGCTTTTTGATTTCTGCGGGAGTTCTCTTTTTCTTTGAAAATTGCCACATGTTTCACCTGTTTTCGTTGCTTTCTGGTCTTCCACTCGTATCGCTTACATTTCATTGTACTATGCCAGCTGATTAGATATCATTATGCTCCGTGAGTTTCATATTAAAGCATTCTGTTGTTTCCGTTTGTGTCCTGCATGCCTGTGGTTGGAACTGAAATGGCTGAGTAAAGTTAATTGTAATATTATATATAGTACGTGGTGTACCTATTCCGTCGATTCTGCGCTGTTGTGTACTCCCAAATTTCAGACTAATACTGGATTTTCGGATTGTTGCATTTTCTGCGAGTACTTGATCTGTTTGGGATTCAGCAAGTTTGACTTGTTCTTTAGTTGATTTAAAACTAGGTGGAAATGAGGTTGATTACGAAACGGCTGGGTGCTACTCGTCTTTCAGGATCGGGTCCGCGTGAGCTGCCCTTTGCATGGTTGGAGACGCTGCAAAATATGGCTGCCAGCCGGTGTCAGTGGCGTTCTTGTTATCACTTTCTACCCACCTAGCTGAATGAGTTGTATTCACCTTGCAATGGTTTTGGTGGTTTAGCACTAAGTCCCTTTACCGTCCGCTTTTATTCTTTTCTTCACAACAAGGCTTTCAAAAAAATTATTGTTGTACAGCACTAAAGCATCGGTGTTGATTACTGATGTTATGCTGTCGATCATGGTGATGATGCTGATGGAGTATATCTCCAATGAGTGTTTTTCGAAAGAGGGCTCTTGGATAGCTCCCCCAAAACACTTTCATGAGCTGTCTCAAGAAAGGAAATTTTATTTCGACAAACATTTTGGGTGTAGTCTTTGGGGGGGATATATATACAAAAAGGTCCTAGTCAGCGAGGCTGTGGACCACCATCTCTTACCGGATGGCGTGATGATTCGATTGACCTACGCTTGAATAGTAGTCATTTTATACCAGGCAAAGCCCAATCGTGTCATGGTCAACAGATGAGGCCGAGCACTATAACAACTCGAATCGCTTTTTGATTTCTGCGGGAGTTCTCTTTTTCTTTGAAAATTGCCACATGTTTCACCTGTTTTCGTTGCTTTCTGGTCTTCCACTCGTATCGCTTACATTTCATTGTACTATGCCAGCTGATTAGATATCATTATGCTCCGTGAGTTTCATATTAAAGCATTCTGTTGTTTCCGTTTGTGTCCTGCATGCCTGTGGTTGGAACTGAAATGGCTGAGTAAAGTTAATTGTAATATTATATATAGTACGTGGTGTACCTATTCCGTCGATTCTGCGCTGTTGTGTACTCCCAAATTTCAGACTAATACTGGATTTTCGGATTGTTGCATTTTCTGCGAGTACTTGATCTGTTTGGGATTCAGCAAGTTTGACTTGTTCTTTAGTTGATTTAAAACCCGATCGCAAGCATTTTTAAACATTCTGAACTAGTCTTGGGAATTTGCCATAATCAGGCTTGAATGACAGGTCAACAAGCAATAGACACCCGATTCACATATATTTCAACACATTTGTAGTGACTTATCTTTCGTTAGAATTTGTCACCGTGTTCTCCAGCTCAATAGTTTGAATTCGTCGAACAACAGGTGATGTCACCGATCAGAATAGATCAAATAGTTGTTATATTTGGCCGCCCAAAGTAATTACCCACTACAAATCTCTCAGTCGATCTCATGTTTCACCACGAAGAAAAAGGATTACCGGGCATTCTGGAGGAGGGAGATTCCGTAAATTCTACCTAATGGAAAGGTTGTTGTGAACTTTTCAAGGGTATGGTTTCTCTCCGATTGAGTCCCTGCTTAGGAATCATCGTACTGAGTACCAGCTGTTGAACCAGCTCTCCTGCGAACGACCTTGCACAGTTGGCTCTGTGCTCGTTGTAACAACAGTCCATATGTCATTCGAATTGGTTTTCTCTGCCCAAACCCAGACAGACAGCCGAATTTGAATGGTTGAGAGAAATGGGTGAAACGTCTGTCAGGACAAAATACCTTACATCATAAAACGAATCGTTTTCGCTCGTCTTACTCTTTCCACGGGTGAGGAGCTGTACAGAGAATGGCGATTATTCAGTATAAAGTGTTCGAAGCGGAGACCGTTTTTGAAAGTTCGGTCTTACACTGCTTAGTGAAGCCAGTATATTTCCCGCAACTTCACGCAGCCATTGTCTTTCGTATCACCGATGTGTTCCATAGGAGTAGGCAAAAATAGACAAAGAATACCCGTCGATGTGCTCGTTCCCGACTACCGCCTTGATTTATGAAGAGACGTGTGTAAGCAAGTCGCACAGTTCGCCAAACCGATCAACATACAATCTAACATATCAACATTTCCTCATGATGACAGAGACAAGGAGTGCACTAAAAACTTCGATATTGGCTAGCGTGTGCTCGAAACCGTAGGTATTTGTTTTGTAAATGACAACAGACAGTCGAGTTGGCGATAATTTCATTTAGGAGTTTCAGGATCTTCATGCACAGACTGACCGAGGGGCTGTATGGTTATGCGCAATGGAAAATCTCCGTTCTGAATTGCACTTACTAGCTCAGTAGGATAAGGTCACGTATAATTGGCGATTTGCATATTCTGACGCTTTTCAAAAGTGGATACTACGCAAGCGGCTTATGGAGCAAGTGCTGACCTCGTTCTACAGGTGACGACGCACTGACAAACATGTCCTTACTTGTGCTGCTCATTTCTCCTGTTCCAGTTGGTAGTCCTCCGTAGGCATGGCTTGTTGAGACAGATCTCGCCATCAACAACAACAGGAGGTACTTACCTGGCGGTTACCTGGTTTCGTAGCAACATATTGGTTGCGGATTTCGGACACCGGATCTCCAGTATCTATGACTTTATTAACAACATTGTGCTTTATCGTAAACCTATCTGGTTTACTTCGTTATGTTGTCCAAATTGATGTTTTTTTTGCATGGTGCAGTTTTTGATCCATTTCGTGGTCTCACTCCGTCTTATCCTTCCATAAAATTCACCACACGCCTCCCATTTTATTTCCCTTCACTTGAGTATGGATCCTCCTTAGGAGGGGTCAAATACCCTGTCTGTCTGTATAGCGTTCCTTAGAGGTGTTTTCGCTTACTACGTTAGCAGCGCATGTAGTGACCCGCATGTGGTTACCTTGATGTTTATGTGTTGGCATGTTCGGCACGAAATCTTTTAGCAGCACTTCATCAGGTGATGCTTTGTCGAGCTTTTGTGGGTCCAGTTCGTTGCACTGGAAGTACAGTCTAACAACGGTGTTTTCGCGGACGCTTTAGTGGGCCACGATCATCCGTCTATTGTATTCTTATTACACATCAGTCCTCTCCTTTATTTTTCCTCGCTGTGCATGCCAACGCGTTATTCTGACCCTTTATCCACTGTATCCGTCTAATTCAGAGGATGATCCAGTTCAATCCAAAGAAGCGCATCCCAGCATGTGAAGCCTTGTCAATGCCATACTTCCATCCTCGCCCCAACACGTTTCCGGGCCTACCGTTCCATAGTCGTAGTGTGGTTGGCCTGTCTTCTCTGGTCGATGGATGTGCGACTGGGTCGAATTTATTGTTGCGTCCGCATCGACATTCTGCTATGCCTTCGCATTCGGTACAACCGTCTGCAGTTCGGACAGTTGCCGGTACATCCGCCCCGAATTCCATTCCGCTCGGCAACATGAAAAGCACACATCGACCAGTTGTATGTACTTCGGTCGCTCAAAATGGACTGGACTCTCGAATGATAACTACCGCTCATGGTGATAGCACATTGGTACCATTTACAATAACCTGCAATCAACCCGCGTCTTCGTGCATGCCAGCAGTTTTGCAATCAGAACAGCCCACCCCCGTTAGCGAGGTTGATCAACACCAACAAAATTTGATGATGTCGGTCGTCAAACATGCCATTGAGGATTCTCAAACGCCGTCACCTTCGTGCTCAACTTCGGAGACACCACCACCTCCAAAAACTCCCCCGCAGCGCCCCGTAACCAGGCAACAGACACGTGCCACGCGTCGCCATACTCAACCAACTGTTTCCTTGAGTTCCGCTGTTACTCACCCTACGGCCAAAGGTGATTTTGCGCTCCACCAGGTGATCCAGGCAGCATCAACCAGAGTTTCTAGTTTGGCAGTGGCTACCCATTCTGAACAAAACGTTACGTTTACCGGATCTGTTGTTCGTACTCAGACAAGTTCTACACTCGATAGCACTAATAATCGAGGAGGCAGACAGCGCAAAACAGCCAGACGACGCACTGTTACAGGCGTGGGTGCTGTGAGTTCTTTTGCATTCATCTTATCCGAACTCGGAATGTGTTTATCGCCTTCGAATACAGTTTTCACTTTGCTATTCTAATTCACCCAAGCATCTTTTTGCCGCACGTTTATCCCCATCGGGGACCATTTTCAGTTAATTCATCGAAGCCTATTTTTCTATAGTAAACTCTCTCCCGGAAGCGGTCGCCTTTGCTCGGCCTCCGTTGGTAGTTTCCTGAGTGCGACAACTATCTGAAATCACAGTTCTACCTAGAAACGTTTTGAACAGATACTTTCTGGGCCACACAGAGACACATTATGTGAACCAATTCATTGTGCCCGTTGTGCAGAAACCTGTGCTCTAACTGTTTTTTCCACTTCTCGTATAATTTCAGTATGTCACAGTTTTCTTCCAGTCGGTACACAAGGTTTGAAAATCTGTTGAAGGTCTTCGGGCCAAAAGCCACATAGTGTTGTTCAACAGTCCGGATAGTCAGAACATTATGTTTCGGTAATCGGCGCCAAGCGATTATCACCAGCTTACTGAAAATTTCTTCACAATTGCTCACTTTTATGTTTATATCTGTTTGGTTGTTCTGTTCAAAGTGACAATCAAGCGGTTATGTAGACAATTGTACAGATCTAGGTGAGGTCAGGTAGAACAGCCTTGTTCACCACACTCCTATTTTCTAACAACCGGCTTATTTTTTCATGCGGCATTCGCAACATTACTTGCAGTTTATTGATCGTGCTTGCACTTTAACATTTTCCGTACTTAGTGGAAAGATAGGCGAGAACATTGTGGTCCTCACTGGGGCTCGTAGTTCCCGAGTTTCCATCAACCTTATGTCCTGCTTGATTACTAAACTGTGTGCAGGTGATGGACTACACTCACTTAAGCTGGTGTCTACGGGCGAGATGGCCCAAGTGGTTAGAGCGCGAATTTACTGACCGGAAGGTCCGTGGTTCGAATCCGACCTCCGCCACTCGCTTCCCCTGTCTAGGCTTGGGCAACCTGGCAGTATCCCAGCCCTCGTGCTTCCTTCGGGGGGCATGGCAGCTAGGCACCGGAAGGGTGCTACAGCTGAACGCTTTCTTTCTTTCTTTCTACGGGAGAATCAACTGAATTTCTCGTTTATGCTTTTTTTACTGTTGAAGAGTTGTCGCAAACCTTATGAGCAGTGCGTTCAGTCAGGAAAGGAATGGTTGATGTTTTCAGTCGAATGAGTCGGATGCACGGCTTTTCAACGCGCACAATCCTATTTAGTCCAATCGATCATTGTGACAGTCACTTTTTTGTTGATTTGGTCCGTGAAGTTGTCTTTTCGAGTGCGTAGCACTGTGTAAGCCTTCTTTGGTACCTGACTGACACCTGTTTTCCTGAATGCCACCTCCACGGACCCGATTTAAATCGATCCAGCAGTAACATGGGGGACATCAGATTGCTAACCGGAAATGTTTGCGTGACGAGCCTTTGCAAACGACTCTGTTGGTTCGTTTTGCTTGTTCCTTTGGGCGATCTGACTAATAGTGGCATAGATACTATCCTGCCTGACGAACCTAGTTATCGGAAAGTGAAATTTGAAAAGGGCAAAGACAGCAGATGAAGTAGCACCAAAACACTGCAAATTATGGAAGATTTTAATACTTCTGAATGAATCCCGTCCATCTGTGTAAACATTGCTCCTGTATGTGTGGTCTCACAATAATGTACAGCCCCGGCTTCTCTCTCTCCCTCCAGTCCACCCTTGACATGTTCACTTTCGCTTACCGTGTCCCAGTTAAATGGATCAACAGCCTTCTAGAACGAATCAGACCGGTAGTTAGAGAATGTTGGACTCAGTAACATTATTTCATCCCAGAGGTCAAGCTTCCAATATTGATCAGTTGTTTGATGATTCAGAGTTTCTTGATTTCCCGATTGCGTCCAAGACAGATGTTTTCCCTAGATTCCCATAAGTCACGTTGTTCAATGTTTCCTTACCGCGTCCTCTATTTCTAGCGTTCTTCCAAAACCGCAATCGGTCCACAGACGATGCAGTTGGGTAACAGGTCAAATCGCACTTTCACAATCGGTTCATCTGGATCAGTCGCCTCAAATGTACAAAGTACTTCCTCGGTAATGTCGTACACTGATCGTGTCCAACCGGAATTTTCAGCGCCTCTACAGAGTCAACAGTATCATCGCCGTTTGACAAAGCTATTGGACCAACACCAACTGAGGTATTCGCATGGTTTACAACAAACTCATCGCCCTAGTCCATGTCGTTCTGGTCGCTATTCGATGGAACCCTCGCTGTCATCTCATGTACTCATGCCCATCTCGGAGCAACGTCTGGCGAGTAAGGCGTCCCTAAATTTCAGTGGGAGACCAGACAACGACTTGAAACAATTTCCTGAGCCGCTAGAGGAGAGTCCAGTACGATTGACAAGTCCGGATGAAAACATCTTATGCTCCCCGTCTAAGCAACCACGAGTGTCATTCTGNCCGCTAGAGGAGAGTCCAGTACGATTGACAAGTCCGGATGAAAACATCTTATGCTCCCCGTCTAAGCAACCACGAGTTGTCATTCTGTCTTCTCGGAATGCCGAGCAACAAAGGTTGAAAAACAACACACCAAGCAACTGGTCAGTGCTCACTGATTTCAGCGATCAAAGTGCACTGGCCGATGACGATGACGTGGGTGGTGCCACAGACACAGAAGACTCTGACAGTCACGTCGTAAACACCAGTCTCGGCATCAATTCCGCTATGACCGGGTTGGCTTTGGTTCATCGTAACAATTCATCTACCGGTGGCCTATGACCCATTTCCACGACACTCAACTATGTTTCTGGTCCATTCTAGTCCATTCCGCAACTCCCGGTTTTGCTCACTGACACGGTGGTGTCGCGCATTTTGCCCATTCAGCACGTTTTTTTTACCTTCATACGTCTGTTTTCTGGTGAACGTGACCGTTTTCACATCTTCCTGGTTTCCCTATGCATTTGCACAGCCATTTCGCTGACAGCTTTCGATGCATTTAATCTCAGGTCGAGAAGAGCTTCGTACGTATGACCGTCGCCACTATTTTTCTAAATGTTTGCAAGACTTTTTGATAGAATGCGATTTTTTTGTTATTAAGTAGGCGTAATAATTATATATTTATGCGAACTTCACAACTGGAGTTATAATATGCGTAGTGGTGCGTGGGAACTTTCGGGGACAACACCGAGTAGCCTGTGAGCCTTCACCATAGTGGATTTCGTGACTGCCCTCCTGGGGGTTGACTCGTCCGGATACCTGATCGATGCGGCTGGTTATCATCCACTTGAGCTCCTAAAATGTAGGTGAATACATTTTTGTCTCAATAAATATCCCCAAAACTTCAAAAATCGTTTACTACAGATGTTTTCAATAAGGTTCAACAATGACAGCTGCCCCTCCGTCTTGTGTGATTTGTTATATTTGGCAAGCTACCCTCATCTCTTAATGGAAACCCTCCGCGAGCAAACTCTCTAATAAAGACGTAGGTTTTTCTCTGCGGCGACAGCTCAAGAGACCTTTTAGTGTATTTGGTTACCTGACACTTGCTCCCTAACAAAATACCTCCTCGCCTGAATTTCAAACAACAAGTAGTGTAGCTGGCGAAGTAGCTTGTCACCAGAAAATCGGAAATCGACTTTATCAGATTCAGAGTAAGAATTTAATGGGATAAACAGAATGCATCTGTCCGATGGTTTGATCGCGGTGTTCGAACATTTACTGTTCGACCCACTGGCAAAACATACATGCTTGTTACTGGGGTATTCGAATACCAAAAAGTAGCGCATAACTGCTGCACTGGCCAAACTAGGATAATCATTGGACCTTATCACTTCGAGTGTATTGTTTTCCATGGATAATAAAATGTCGACAAACAACAGTCCTCAGAAAAGGTGCATATGGGTGATGCGGGAATTCTGTCACATTTGGGTGTGCTTGTTGTTCTTACTTCACTGTTTTCCGTAGAACAGACAAATCTACCAAACCGATGCATTTCTCGCCCATTCGCTTCTCAGCACGTTAGGGCGGACTGAACAATGAGGCTCTCCTGTGGAGTCGAAGAATATATTGTGTGTAACCTCTTTTTCCAGGCAATTTGGGGAAATTCAGGGTGATTTTGGTGCTCCTAAGCACTCCTCTCCACTTTGCCGTATCCTGTTCGAAATCTATTCAGGTATTGTCTACCATGATCAGTGTTCGTCACAGGCAAGTGGTTCAGTTAAAACTGGTGTATCCTGTTCGAAATCTATTCAGGTATTACCTACCATGATCAGTGCTTGTCACAGATAAGTGGTCCAGTTAAAACTGACAACTTATTGGACTTTGGTTCGAGGCCAAAATAGGGACTTATAAGTAAGTCGACGAAAGCTTGAGTGGCGTTAGCAGGGTGACGATCTCTATGGGGGAATAACCCTACTTCTTACAACAGTACTGATGCCTAGGGGTGATGAACGCGACAATAAGCAGCCTTCACAAGGCGGTGGTCTTTGTGTGTGGTGAGTATAGGGCGGTCTATTATAACACTTTCTGAGCTTACTATGTTTTTTTATTGTTTTCTTAAATTATAATGCGTACACTATTATGTTCCCGGACAGCCGGTGAAAGAGGAAAGAATAGCCCTTAAATGGGACCTTGTCTGACCTTCTAAGGGACTGTTTTACATTTCTGTAGTAAATTACTCTGCATTAACAACAGAGGTCTTCCGAAGTCCACCTTGTGCTAAATTGTTGGTTTTGATTTTGCCACTTATATCCTAATATCAGCCCACAGGGTGTGTGCTATATCTATACATCCTAAGGTGCTACGAGTGGTTCACCTTGATCGCGATCGTATGAACCGCAGCAAACCTTAGTAACCAAACCACATGGCTTCCAGCGTGACCTTCAACCATGCACTTGTTCTCATGATGGTTGGCCAATAACACATCCTAGCACGCCGAACTTTATGTACTATTAACCTTGCAGCGGTGCTCAGATGGGGTCCCATTGGCAACCGCTATGCAGACCGAGTTGATCACTGGCTAGTACAAGTTGTTCGAGACGGTCATATTCTTTACCGGAATACACTCATTTGCATGCCAATTTGGTTTTGATGGAAGACGCACCCTGGACCCAGCTGAATCTCTCGTTTATGGTGTTATTAAACAATTGAGTGCTGCACGAAGTTGGCTCATCTTCAGTTCGTACGATGTCCAAGATATCGCAATACACTGTATAGACGTAATACACTACTCATAAGGTTGTCGATGAGGTTTCAGTAACCTTGATGCACTACTCATACCAGAAGTGTGTTACAATTATATTATTCGCTTAACTGAAATTCGGATGACGGAGACTGGTGGACAGAAACGTTTATTGGCTCGTTAGCAAGTGATTGTCAGTGAAGGGAAAACGGAATTTCTATAGTCCCAACAAAAAAGGTTTAGACTGACCGGCAACAGCAAACGTGTTGGGTACTATGTAGTCTAAGAGTTACAGTAAGCTACTTTGAATCGATTGATCGCGATGGTATCAGTGAATATAATGATGCATGAGTTCTGACGACGGAACAGAACAGTGAACACAGGGATCCAACCAATTCGTTAGCATGTAATCAAAAGATGTCTGCCGTTCGCTGACTGCGGTGGCTTACGACCTGGTAGGAGTCTCGGGTTTTCAGTTTGTTGTGAGTTTTAGACCCAGATGGAAGGTGACTTCCTCCTTTCGTAATTGAGACACGTATCGGTTCTCTTTGCGTGACCGTAGTTGTGTGTGAACTGATACGCACTGTGGGATTTGACCCCGACCGGCTTTCCTCCCTTAATCGAAGATTCAGACTTGGGATCCGGATCTTCGCAGAATTGTACGCTAATTTTATCGTTTGGACTAGAAATCCGGTTGCTGGCGTCGTTGTGGTTAAGCTAGAGAGGGTGCATCATATACTGTGTGTCGGTGACACACCGATCATCGAGGAAAAGTTACTAGCCAGTAATTTTGTCGGACACCTCCGTAGCAACTGGCAACCATTTTCGGTCCTACCACTCATTCGGTTCGACCTCAAAGTTCATCGGAACTCACGTGTTCTTGTAGTAGCTGAGACCGCTGCAGTCAATCGGTTCGAGATTTTTTTTCTATTCTGAAATAGCTCAATGTAGACCTTGGATTACTTTGAAAGTAACACATTTTCTATGCTTCCGAATTGTCCGATCAGTCTAAACCCTTTTTAGTGACTATGGAAATTTCCGGTTACTGACAAGTTAGCGCGAAGCGCATGGCTCTGCCACTTTCTATCCTCTAACACTGTTCAATTATTGCGGATTTGGTTTCAAACCATGTGATCTAGTAGCAGTTGAGCATGCTGAAGATTCTAAAACAGTTCCCTCTGTTGTCCTCTGATCTTATTCCATCGAGTTCAAACTTCATTGGAAGGCTCTCATATGGCTTTACAAAAGGTTCACCAGCAAGCCACTTGTGATTTTATCTGTTCTATGCCCAGGTTCAATTTGATAGGCAAAACTAGACGCAGATGTTAGACAGGTTACCAAGTTGCAGTTTAGTGACACTATCGGTTCGTCACTCACAGCTTCGTGAAGTGGTCTTCAAGGAGGTTCAACGAACGCATGAGTCACCTATTATGCTGAGTTGACAGTAAAACGCGTTGCCACTACTTGCCACAAGCTTTCTCAGTTCTTGTGTGAGCGAAACTCAAAATTGGCTTGTCTGTGGCCTCTAGTGACCTAGCATCTGTTAGGAATGTAGATAGGTCTCACTAACTGATGACACGTTTACGGAACCAATGGGTAGGCTTGAAGATACAGTTTCGAAGTCTAAGTGGAGGGCAGTGTTGCGACCATCCTCTGAAAGGTGGTCTTGTATCCAGTCTGGTAAGCTGTGTTTACGGTCCTCATGGTAATTTCCAAAGATTATGATTACTTACCACTGAGGGAGAATCCGGAGGCGTGCAAATCTCGATGGCCATGTACCATTCGTACACCGCTCAAGTTCTCTGGAGTCTGCTGCAAGTTTGTGACCAATGTCGGACTTGGAGTTGGTTGCGTGGATGACTTTGTTCCGCTTGGCTCAGTGGATAGAGTCGATTTAACAGGTGTATTGACCTCGTTTTGCAATGCACCCATTGACCACGTATCATTATCCATTGAAGCTTGGTATCGTCTCCGTAACTGGCATGTAAGGGTAAGGTGATTAGCAGATAAACAGCTCCTCGACAGGTGAGGCAGTGATTTATGATGATAAGTAATTGTTCTCGTTTCGGAAAATTTTGGAAGACCATTGGTGGAGTCCTTACAGGGCTTCAAGGACTACTTTCCAGGCTTCTCTGAAACGGTGACTCTAACCAGGCAGTTTCCAACCGACTGAAAGCAACAGTCCCTCTAAATAGGTTACGATATCTTGAAAACGTACAAACCTTTCGCTTCAGGAACTAGGAAACCGTTTTACAACCGCTAAGATGCAGCAGAATGGTGGAAATTTCTGGTATGCAAGTAATCTCTGTCAAGCATCATTATCCAGGGATGCCTCCTGAAACCGAAAAAGTTTGAGTAGACAGGTCCTAATGTTGTCGGTTTCATCTCCCGACGCAGTTCTTTTTCGTCTTCCTTCTAGGTAAAGTGATACATGCATATAGTGTGTGGGCCTCGTGCCTCACATTATCTAAATTTTCTAACTACAAGTGGAGTGAGTTGGAGATAACTCGTGGTTTGCCATTGAACATTCGCCTACGAAATTCGAGAAGAGACTACTTTGGGCCAGTTACTTAAGGCGAAAAAAATCGGACATGTACCATACTGTGTAAAGAAATTTACGGGTACTCGACTGAAGTGGCCAATCAAAAGTAGTATAACTCCCATCCAAATCATAAGTACTGGGAATAGTTTCTCATTCACCCAAAGTTAAAAGATAAAAATGTGTTAACTGCAAATACCGTAACTTTGTTAGCGAACAGCGTTTAGCAGAGTAAATATACTCGTTCCGAAAGACATTCCGAACTATGCAGTAAAAGCTTGCCTCTGAAACGACACCAATATTGGCATATGTAATACTGTCTAATTCGAAAGGAATAACACATTTAGACCGAACCACTTTGGTTGTATTTTCCCATTTGAGAGGCAACTTACTCGGTCTGTTGCGAGAACCGTACTATAAACGGTCATTGGGAATGGTTCGCATGAAAGGACTTCTCCGAGTGGTTCTGGATCCGTCACATCCTGAGGGATACCATCTATGGTGATGTAAGGTCCAACGTTCATCGATCTATCAGCCAGCTTCCCCTCACGGGCCATGATCATTCCACGAAGAAGTACCATAGCGGGTCTTCCTGTTCCCGGCTGTGTAAGGCTATCGCTTGGCCACAGTACAAGATCAGCGTCCGAACCAGGACTTATCCTCCCCTTGTTTGGATATTGTCCGGTGTAGCGTGCTGCGTTGGTTGACACGACCCTGACGAAACCGGAGGCATCCAACCAACCGGTGGGCTGAACAAAATTGAAAACTAAATTGTTGAATCCTTCTTCATGTCAAGCTTCCATGCACATGAGCGTAGAAGCCTTGGTGAGATGTAAACTGTGGCGATGTCATACTATGTTCATCTATGCTATTGAAAATTTCACGAAGTCATGGACATGCATGTTTTTACTGGTTGATTTCTGTCTAGACCAAACCACAAGCGTTCAGACGGTTCACTCCTTCAGAACTGGATCGGTTTCCAAAGGAATGCGACCCATCAAGCAACCCAAGATGATTTGAAATGGTTGTGTTTTGAAGCAACAACTTCTTGTGCGGGACTTACCGATCCATACTTTTTCGTGAGGAATTCAAACCCTTTTTGAGCAACTACTGGGCTCATGTTTTATGAGGTTCCTGTCTGCGAGGAGCTACCGAGAAACGGACGGTGGGAAGTGAACTACGTACTTGTTTTTTTCAGAGCTATTTGGCCGCTTGGCATGCTTCTGTTAATTAGAGGATACCCGGGTGCAACCCATCCGTTTATACGCAATTCAATCCACAAAAGTTGTATACTGGTTAAAACCGGATGGATAAAAGTGCAAAAATTATGCACACGACAAAATGCGAGCAATATTTTGTGTTTAGGAGATCTTGGGCCTTTTAACAAACAATAAAATCACTACAGCATGAAAATATGAAGTTCTCTGTATAAGCTCTGTATGGTAAGCCAGTTGTATTTATTTGAATACTATGCTATTTAAGATGGCTCAAGTGGTAAGAGCGCGAATTTACTGACCGAAAGGTCCGTGGTTCGAACGCAACCTCTGCCTCTTGACTTCCCCTGTCTAGGCTTGGGCAACCTGACAGTATCCCAGCCCTCGTCCTTCCTTCGCGTATCATGGCAGCTAGGCACCGGAAGGGTGTTGCAGCTGAACAATTTTTGTGCTGTTTGAACTGGAGAGAAACCATATAAACTACACTTTCACCCACTCACCCACTTTTCTTGGCACTTTACGTGTTTCAATAACTGAGAATTATCACCGTTCGGTCAACGATTCTACGGGCCTCTATTCTAACCAATTTGGAAAGTTCACAATATTCTCCGTTTTCGCTTTTTGCTCCCAGACCACGCGTTCCTGTACAAATGTTGAGTTATCGAAATGTCGTTGGTCTTTGGGCGCTGAAGATATCGAAGGCTATTTCCTACCACACTCTCTATAGCTGTTTTACTACATAGCAAAAGAATGTATTTGCTACTGGATTGTGAGTCGGGGGTAAAATCGCCATGCGCACTCAGCAAGCTAAAGCAAACCGACTAATAAACATCACAAGTCTGAATGATTTGTTTATTTGTATAGCCGATCAGCAGAAGCAGCCTGTCGGTATATTCAGTTGTATGGACAAACTTACAACGAATTTAAAGAGCAAGACTCATTAGACTGCTCACGTAAAAGTACCGATCAGACTGAAAAGGCCGTACTACGGGAAAAATCGTTCAGCTGCAACACCCTTTCCGTAGTTAGCTGCCATGCCACGGAAGGAAGGATACTGCCCAGCTGCTCAAGCCTAGACAGGGAGAGTCAAGAGACAGAGGTCGGATTCGAACCAAGGACCTTCGGTCAGTAAGTTCGCTCTCTAACTACTGAGCCATCTCGCCGCCCCACATAATATGAGGGCTGAAGAAACTCTAATCAACGGCAAAAGATCGGTCGATTGGTGGTACAGCACATCGAAAAGCCCTCAAAACACACACAGTGACCGCTACAAAACACTCGCTTGTACCCATCTCTCAAATTCATGCTCTTTCGACATCACTGGGTTCCAGTATCAGTCGAGGCAAGCCTTAGCGGCGAGCAATTAAGGTGGGTACTTTATATTCTTGAGGCTTTGGCCATCATTAGTTCGTGTGAGACTCAAGATTGCAATGGACAAGAGGTAGCAGAACGTTGTTGTGACATTTCCTCGTGAAGGTTTATGTTTATTTACCAGTACGTTGTGATGACGACGTCACCTGTTGGCACAAAGCAAACAATGAGGCATCAGTGCTTCGCCTAATTACTCAGTATGCAAATGTATGCTTGGGGAAATTGCATTCTGGGTCAAGATGTCCTTACCACGCTAGCCTCCCAGACAGCAACAAGGCGTTGACCGATTGCACCTAGGCGCGCCGACCCCTTTGGATGGTTCGTGCCAGCCTGGTCGCTTGATATGGCTGCGATATCTCCGGTTGCTAGTGGGCCGAGGAATTGACTTGAACGTTGCTGAAATGCAAAACACGATGATCATCGGAAAAGTACTGTTCTCAAATCTCAAAGGGATATTAATTAAAATCTTCCGATATACGGGCGAGTGTAAGATCCCGCGTGTGATGACGTGACGATCGTTGGTGACGACAAGCGTTATGTTCATCAAAGTTTTTTAAAATCTTTAAGCACACAATTTTGCGGAAGAATGGCTAGGAAAATTATAGAAAACGTATAATAATAAACATGTGTTGTGCACTGAAATTCATCTGTAGTCTGAGTTTACAGCAGAAAGTTGTTGGTGTTCTCAAGTGTACACAAAACAAAGTCAACGCTCCACTGTTTTTATTCTCCAGCATTCATCAAATGAATCTAGAATGAAATTATTGTTCTGGTTAGAAAAGCAAAGATCCTGCGGAGGCCCGAAGCAAGTAAAGACATATCGTGAATCATTGTATCCCGGGACAAATCCAGTCAACCGTCATTAGGAGCTGCACATAATCTGCCCACCCATTCGAACAAAAGATCACTAACTCAATCGGGACATTCAAACGGAACCGACCGACCAGACAAGTGGATCAGCTGGTTGGATCAGCCGTGAAAACAGCGCAGCAAAGGCCACTTGGTAAGAGCCAGACACGAGCTCAAATGTCATTTCGACCCCGATACAAACCAGGCGCCCAATCAATAAGATGGATCGTCCAAACGATCAGTCTCAATCGTAGGTCACTCCCAAGCTCGTAGAATCAGTGTGTACATAAAATCAACACTGTCGAACGCCTAAAGGGTAGCGTACAGTTGAACAGTGGTGAATTGTGCACGAGTATTACTCTGATCTGAACACAGTACCTGCAAAACAGTCGCCATGCTCAACACAGCGAACAGTCCTGTGAAAGTGGTGAGTGTGTTGTTGTAGGCCGTGAAGGTCACCGACTCAACCTGTCCGGACAAATTTCAGGTCTTATTGTAGCCGATATAAAGATACACAAAACATCACCCTTCCCATCTGTGAAAAGGTTCTGATTTCGAAGGGACACGAAATTGCTCACTTGAACGTCCCAAATAAACCTGCCTAGATTTTCGGACCTAAAGTTGGTTGTGGCAATTTAGACAAGGTCATGTCAGCGAGACCGTAACCTAATTCACGAAGACAGATGGGATGATCGACTGAGTGAACAATTGGCACACATAGAGCAGTCATGAGTAAGTAGTAATTAAGGTTGCACATTATGGCCGCCAGACGTCTGGAACCTACGCAAATCGGAGACATCAAAGTAAGCAAAATGAATGCGAAAAGCGTCGAATTCGAAACAACACTTCACCCAGTGTCTGAAGAGACTCAGGATTACACTGCGGAGGGGAAAGCTGAACGGTTCCTGGGCTGATGTCCAATCCTCTTCCTAACTCTTCACTGCTTCATCAACTATAGGCCATTCATCCAATGAAGTTTCTTCTCCTTACTAAACAGAAGGCGGCAGAGGTAACTGAATGTTTAGGGGACGAACTTGCTAACCGGAAGTTCCTTGGTTCGAACCCTAATCCCGACATCTGGACTACTCCTGTCTCGCATAGGCTCAGGTGGTGAACTCAGTGAGGAGTGCTACCAATGCTTCATTCGGCTTGGGACGCCTATTTGTTCATTGCAAAGTTGGTTCTATCTTAATGCGCTGCCTGACACAACGCAAATGAGTTCGGGGAGTAGAATCAAGCATGTGGTGTTTTTTTTCCAAGTGTAATACAAATCCACTGTATCTCGGAGACATGGACTATACAGGCGATCCTGATAAATTCAAGAGAGATGTCATCACTTACGATGAAGAATGGTCTGGGATGTTTACTACCTATATCAACCAACAGAGAATAGTGTTTCGGGTCTATGGGTGGAAACAGTTCCTGATAACCTTCAAAGGATGTTTGTTTTGACTTCTTTTATAGCGTCATCTGCTAAAGACAAACCAGATGCTATCAAACCAACAGAGATCTGGCCGATTAAAAAAGCTCGAGTGATACTTCATTACTGCCTTGATCATGGAACCCGCAGCTGCCTACTTCTCCAGGTCGCTGTTTGATGGTGCTCCTATGTGACTCTTGAAAATACTATTCTGGTGACAAGTAGCACAGCTTTCACTTTTCTTTCAATGACAGTTTCGCCAGTGAATCCACAAATAACTCAGTTGTGCAGACTAAATTTTGGACAAGGTAGGATGAGTAATATAATGCGCAACTCAGCAACCAATGCTTTCTTTAATCCAAAATTCGCCTATGCGCTTCATATGGTAGAACACCTTTCAGTCGTCTTCTTAATCTGCAAGCACAAGGAACACTTGCTTGCCAAAGTACAAAACTTCACTTACCATTCCATTTGTGGTTGATGGAAGTAAGCTGCTTGGTGCTATACTGATAAAAGCATGTACAGGAGGTACTCTTCGGCGTGACTTGGCAGTCTCTTCAACCGAATTTAATCCAGTTGGCGAAGTCAGCAGAATGGGACAGTTTGCAGAACCTGCCGCATGCAGAATTGATAAGTGAACTTTCTCCTCCACCTAAAACATAGTGTAAACAGTGTGCTTTGTCAAGCGATGCAATGGAAGCATAGTGTGTAGATAGTAGATGGACAATTTACTATCAAAAGAAAGGTTTATTTTCCCAGTAGGTGGTTCTCTACTCTGGCATCCAGCCAAACATGCTGTATGTAGGCGATATCCTGCCATCTGCTACGGAACGTTTCACCCTTCACGCATTACCATAGGCGATATCCTGCCATCTGCTACGGAACGTTTCACCCTACCGTCAGTATGAACCCACATAAATCAGGTCGATTCAGCCCTAAAAGATCTAAACATCTGCTATTACCGCGAGGTACTAGTGGGATACATGCTGCCGAGGAGCGCGTACCATTCCAGAGTTACAGAGGTCTTTCAGGTAGCTAAAAGGAGACACGGCCTTAGCCATTTGGGTCCTAAGACTCGTAACCAAGCAACTACGTACTTGCTTGCGAAGAGCTAGAAATCTTTCAAGCGGAAATTCTTGGGTCCTGATCAGCCTCCTCCCCGAAGTTCATCTCACTAAGTGAAGGCTCTGAGTATGCGAAGATGTCGACTTGGCATTATTGTCCTGAAGCCTGATTAACAAAGCTATCAATGCTATTGGTAGTGATACTGCAAAGAATTTGCTTGTATGACGGGATATGTGAAAGTTCAAATGGACGCATTGTAGGGGTGCCACAAAGCACTTTTGGTCTTCACCTAGAGAATGATGGTTGTAACTCAACATAGTATTACGTCTGTCAGAAGTCTGACGCTTTTGAAGTTATTTGCTCTCTCTCTCTCTCTCCAGTAGATGTACATGATTGCAAATCAACATGAGACAGCCACTTTATTATGGACAGACCACAGCGTCAAAGAACTTTGGGATGAAGGTACGGTTTTCTGGATATATGGAAGGGTTTGATCCCATCACGTAAAGAAACAATGATTTATCGGGCAGGCACGGTGGTTCAGTTGCTGACTGAAAAATAACAGTCCGCGTATTATATGTACGCAGATGGAAATCAGGACTGAATCAAGATATGCGTGAAAATTCATGCGCATGTTAACCATGGGTCATCAAAACACTAGCTATTCCCAGCCCGTTTTTTGAAGACCAAATCTCCCGAAAGGCCGCATGAATTCTTCTGTAGGTGGACCTCCACGTGAGTATATATGGGCATGGAAAATAACGAGTTGCGTTGTACAGGACATATAAATCCGTTTCCTGAAGATATCAGACTGACTGAGGTTACCAATAGATTTACGTGTTGACATTGCTGACAAAGTGACATTAGGTTAACATCACGAAGCCCTGTGAAGTACCCAACCCTCTTGTCTCTGTCCGAATGTCGAGTAGCTTTTGTCCGACAGATTTTAAAAGCGATGTCACTTAATGCCCACAGACTGAAGGCTGATCAAAGATTATGTCAAAGAAGTGGATTTTATAAGAGATCCTATATACAGTTCACCTAAAGCATTAACTGGAGACCGATATTGGTTGAAAGACGACCCAGCAGCCCACAAGTTTAGAAACGGTTCATCGACGTCTCTTCAGAACAACAGCACACGTTGCGGTTTTGAACTTGTTTTCAGCTTATAAATGGCTGAAACCTTGTTTCTCCCTTCTGGCAGGTCAACGCCCGAGGATTCTAAATTGGTGTACAGATCTCTACATGGATTTTCCACACACAACGAGTGTCTATTCATCCCGCGAATCGACTGCTTTTGACAGCTATTTTCCTCATTTGTTTTGACTACTTATGAGTAGCACGTTATTATAGCTCCATTCGGCTTCCCTTCCGTTCGCTCCCTGATTTTCCGTTCCCCCTAGGTCTACTCAGGTTCTAGACTTCATCGCCTGTTCGTCTTCACTTGCAATTTCGTGCTTGTTTTTGACGGAAATATGGGGCGCCAGGGAACTGAACACCGACCTCTCGGATGCAGACAGGCGCACTATTCACTGCGTCAGGTCGGCTTCCCCGGGGGCCATTTTTTGCATTACCTCTGAGTCACATTTTACGTGATAGCGTTTATTGGGATATTGCTTTAAACCAGCCTAATCGTGCATTTCAATTCTGATCTGTAACAAGCGCTACTTTTTCTAGCTGTCAGCTAAAGACTGCAGGTACTTTTAATTTAACTCACCAGACACCCGGTTTCGAGGTAGTTTGCATTTCATTCTGACTTGGAACTACTCCCGAACACAGTGGTTATCTTTTCCCCCGTTATTTCTGATACTGAATACTTGCATTATCTGGCTGCCAATATCTATATGGTTGTACGGCATTCGGTGCTTTCTATGGCTTCCGGAAAGCCTTGCTGACTTAATGCCTCTTTTATGCTCCTGTTGACTGCGCTGTTGTTGACCGTACGTTCTACGTGGTTCATAATGTTTGCTGACCCATATGTTCATAGAACCAGTTGTCAACACAGCATCGATTGCCATACTCCTTCTGTTCATACTGCCTGGTACTTACTGTATACCTATTGCGTATGGTCTGATAGCTCCAATCGGTCTGCAAAGTACTAGGCCTCCCGGATCCTACAAGGAGTTTGAAAGAAACAACTCAAGAAACCATTGGCGATAAGACCATTCGTAGCTCCTCAAAAGCCAAGCATCACGATGCGGCTGGCGTATTAATTCAAGGATAAACAACTAGCCCAAGTGGGTCTCTCTAAATTAACTTGGTCGACTTCAATGAATTCATACCGTATTAGAATATTTCAAAACATCACCATCAAAAGACTTGTATTGAAAACTGTAAGAAGAAAGTTCGGATTGGTTGAAATTACCAACTGGACATTGTTGAAAGTATTACTCGAAATTTTCACCTTATATATCCACTGCGTTCATGCACAAAAGAGTGACTTCTCTGTTTGCTGCTCCCCGGAAAGTTTGTCGATTTGGTACAAAATTATCCTTTGTTTTGGTCTTTTGGATCCACCAGCTAACCTCTATAGTTTTAGAGTACATTTTTAAAACCATCACCGTAATCCTTGCAGACACGTTTTCTT
>NW_008751661.1:2820029-2827613 GCF_000715545.1 Opisthorchis viverrini
ATTCATGAGGTCGCTGAAAAGTCTGACAGCTCATGACTGGTTTCGCCTTCCTTAGGTCTCATCAGGTAGGCATAGCCCCGAGTTTTCATCAACCTCAAAGATGAGGAATGCCTGGAAGAAAAAGGCACGCCTTTAGAGGAAGAAAGATGGAAAGGACTATGCAGAAGTTAGGCGAATTCCAGATCGCTGGTACGAAAGAAATATATAAATACTGTCAGGAGTAGGATATCGTGACGAAGAATATCCAGACGGAACGCCCGACAGTGAAAAATAGTTTGAAGCTGCTGGGCAGACCAGGACGTTAGTTGGGGTCTTCCCCAATTTAAAACACTAAGTTAGGTAAATATTTCAGTCCCTTCTTGAACGAAAAAGTCTATTCCCGATTGCTGTAAAATTTACCGTCCAGAGACTATGGTGAACGATGTGTTATCCATTCAGATGGTCAACGGATCACTGTGACACTTGCTGAGTGAGTCCCTATGACACTCGCTGTGTTATTTTTAGTAAACTTCCACAGTATATCTTAGCATGACCGAGTCCAAAACAGTCACCAACGTAATCAGGGTTTGTTACTACATTACTAGGTCAGATAAGTGTATAACCGATATTTTTAGTTGCTCCTCACATCCTACATTTCACCGGAACAGACTGAATGCAAAAACTCGCACAACTTGATTGGTACGGATGCAAGCTACAGTTGGCTTATTCCAATTTGTCCGTACTTTTTTCTACTCACAACGGTCATTGACAAGCTAGAGTGGTAAGATTGCGAGAAGGGGGGTATTGACTACCACCCGATTGCGTTGGTAGCACTAAAGCGTGCATTTCACCGTTTGCCTTCTGGCTGATATTCAGTGTCAGTTGCACGGTCAACGCATTTTTTCTGGTGATGAGAGCTCAGTAAACCATAATGGGTTTGGAAATGCAGCTCATCACTAAATCCTGGCATCACCATAGCTACACAGCAAGCGGTATTGCCAAGACCGTAATCTGGTTCTGGACGCAGCCTGGTACAANTCCTCAAAAGCCAAGCATCACGATGCGGCTGGCGTATTAATTCAAGGATAAACAACTAGCCCAAGTGGGTCTCTCTAAATTAACTTGGTCGACTTCAATGAATTCATACCGTATTAGAATATTTCAAAACATCACCATCAAAAGACTTGTATTGAAAACTGTAAGAAGAAAGTTCGGATTGGTTGAAATTACCAACTGGACATTGTTGAAAGTATTACTCGAAATTTTCACCTTATATATCCACTGCGTTCATGCACAAAAGAGTGACTTCTCTGTTTGCTGCTCCCCGGAAAGTTTGTCGATTTGGTACAAAATTATCCTTTGTTTTGGTCTTTTGGATCCACCAGCTAACCTCTATAGTTTTAGAGTCCATTTTTAAAACCATCACCGTAATCCTTGCAGACGCGTTTTCTTCAAGATCAAACAAGAGTTTATCAGACTAGGTTGAGCAAAGAATGCAAGAAAGCGGAACAAGCAGGAATGCACTAAGTATAAGCAGATTCGATGATGACCCTCCAGTTAGCATAACCTTGTGGAACTCAGAACAACTAACTTCTCTGCCTACTGCATCCAAAGGAAATTCCTGTTCACATTTCGAGGTCTGGTTGACGGGAACACTGGCGTTTCGCACCAAGGCTAGAGCACCCAGCTGGCGGCAACGATGTAAGGCATTTTTCAGATTGGCTGGAGATATTCCCGCCTGTACAGTTCTAGACGCAACATCAGGACTGGAGACAAAAAACTGAAAAGGAGGATGTAAATAAAAAGTGGTTGACTAAAAACGTCTTATTTTATTTAACTATAGAAATGGAATTTACAACTGAACAGACATTCAACGGTAAAAAAATGGCGTTGCTACATACATCGGTTCAGCAGATGCTGGGAACTCTTATGAATGTTTTGACAGAAATACTGCAAGCAGAAAGAGCATGTGTCTTGGCGACTATGAACTTCAGTGGGGACTTCTTGAGCGAAAAAATACTCAAATCGGCTTTCTCACATATTCCCATAAAGAACTGAATGAATGCTGACGGGGGCTGTCTCCTTTTGGAAAAATCACAATAAAGAGGCTGCCAAAAACGGTATCTTTTATAAGATGGTCTTTTCTAAAAAGGATGCTATCATTAGCCCAATTTGAGTGTACCCTTCCGAGGATGTTTTATTCAGGGGAGGATATTTGTAATCGGAAGCTGAGTAGTATCTAAGAGGAATGTCTGATGTGATCCTCAGTAGAAAGCCAAAGAGTGTCCACTGCCAGAATTTGAAAACCCCATTAAAGAGATCGAGGGTTTTTTTACTGCCATTAGTCTGGTTTTACCTTAACTTCACATCGCCCTTGATTCACTTCCATCTTATTGAAGGAACACCATTCATGAGGTCGCTGAAAAGTCTGACAGCTCATGACTGGTTTCGCCTTCCTTAGGTCTCATCAGGTAGGCATAGCCCCGAGTTTTCTTCAACCTCAAAGATGAGGAATGCCTGGAAGAAAAAGGCACGCCTTTAGAGGAAGAAAGATGGAAAGGACTATGCAGAAGTTAGGCGAATTCCAGATCGCTGGTACGAAAGAAATATATAAATACTGTCAGGAGTAGGATATCGTGACGAAGAATATCCAGACGGAACGCCCGACAGTGAAAAATAGTTTGAAGCTGCTGGGCAGACCAGGACGTTAGTTGGGGTCTTCCCCAATTTAAAACACTAAGTTAGGTAAATATTTCAGTCCCTTCTTGAACGAAAAAGTCTATTCCCGATTGCTGTAAAATTTACCGTCCAGAGACTATGGTGAACGATGTGTTATCCATTCAGATGGTCAACGGATCACTGTGACACTTGCTGAGTGAGTCCCTATGACACTCGCTGTGTTATTTTTAGTAAACTTCCACAGTATATCTTAGCATGACCAAGTCCAAAACAGTCACCAACGTAATCAGGGTTTGTTACTACATTACTAGGTCAGATAAGTGTATAACCGATATTTTTAGTTGCTCCTCACATCCTACATTTCACCGGAACAGACTGAATGCAAAAACTCGCACAACTTGATTGGTACGGATGCAAGCTACAGTTGGCTTATTCCAATTTGTCCGTACTTTTTTCTACTCACAACGGTCATTGACAAGCTAGAGTGGTAAGATTGCGAGAAGGGGGGTATTGACTACCACCCGATTGCGTTGGTAGCACTAAAGCGTGCATTTCACCGTTTGCCTTCTGGCTGATATTCAGTGTCAGTTGCACGGTCAACGCATTTTTTCTGGTGATGAGAGCTCAGTAAACCATAATGGGTTTGGAAATGCAGCTCATCACTAAATCCTGGCATCACCATAGCTACACAGCAAGCGGTATTGCCAAGACCGTAATCTGGTTCTGGACGCAGCCTGGTACAAATGAGGTTTGCTACTGAGTCAACGCGGTTACAGACCCTGGATTTACCGTCACCCCTACTTGTATTCGGCGCAGGTTTTCACCAAGGCATAGGACGAGCACGGTGCGCGGTGCACGGTGCACGAAGCTCCCATATTTTTTTCTGAACCCGGATACACGGTTGGTGTATGGCTCGCACGCGCGCATGTGTACGCACATCCCATGGCACACATTGGCCGGGTCTTGTCCGTAAGGCTGTTTCGTTGGGACGTACGTAGTGTAGTGAATGCACTGTCTTAAAAAGTTGAGAAAATTGGTCGCGTAAACCATCCGTGGAGTTGGGCTAGATCAGCTTGCTCACGCTGGGCGTGCTGCTAGACCAAGACATTCAAAGCACGTGACGACCGCGGACCATGAGGATAACAAATACAAACGGGGATCATACGATTTAGGTAAATGGACCAGCCCTACCCACCGAGCCCATTGGATTGCAAATGATACAGGAGCATTTGATCGACACGTCCGTATGTGTGGTTGTATGCAGCTCAGGGAATAAGCACACAATCGACAACTCCAGCTGCACTCTAATCTAACATGGCATTTCGGACACAGCTGAATGCTTACGTCAGAGCCACGCGGCCTGTGAAATACATACTCAAGCTGAAGAGTCTTACGTACTCATTGAGTTGCATGTGCAGTCATGCTATGTTTAAAAAATTAGTATCAGTGGTCTAGCAGATTGGTCAGTCCGTTGGTTCGTACGGTCGCTCTCCCGCAGCGATACTTTACCCAATCGGGTCGGCAGAGGATGGGTGTTAGTAGTGGCTGGCTGTTGAGTGAGACCATCCGCAATAACCGCGGACATGTATTTGTAGGCAACATTGAACCGCACCAACGTGAAACTAGGTTTGCCGCATTGGGCAGGAAATCGAGAACACCGGTAAAACTTAATAAGATTAGATGAAGTCTATTCCGACAGTGGAGAATTTAGCAGTAAAAGGGGGCGTCATGTGAGAGGTATGAAGTACCTTACATCTTTCGTTAGAGAATTCAAGCTCTAGTCAGATTCGTCTGGAAAGGGTGTGAATATTGGTACCTAAGGTTGTAGTGACGGCCATCCGACTTACTCATTTTGAGTTGCTTGTGATGTTCTATTTTGGAAGCAACTGACGTCCAATTCTTTCGGTAAAAATGTGCTAGTTGCCTATTTGTTTTCAATAAATTGTCAAGAATCAGGTTGCTTCAGATGGCTTTAACTCTCAAATGATAGACAAGAAAATACGCTACAGTACGTTTATTATATATACCGGCCGATACANACGGTTTAGGTCAGCCAGTAAACTCGGGCACCGGGCATGATTTATTCTGCGTTTGCGTGATGCTTCGTCACAGTCGTGTCTATCTTCCTGGACTGTACTCATCCTAACGGATTTCAGTATGCAATTTTTTCCACAGAGAATGTTAGAGGCTGTAAACCGTACTTTGGAGCTGATCATTCTAGCACACTCACCACGAAACCGGCTCCAGCCTGCGGATGTTTCGTTACATTGATTGCTTCAACAGTTTGGATTTCATTCAATGTAACACTTTGAATATATTTAACAACTAAGCAAAACTTACATAATGGGCCAAACGCATTATGATGGAACCTAGGGATCCAGCTCAGCAATGCATTAAACTGTCGGAAAACTGGAGTTCTGGCGGATTCCAACCGAAACTGCCACTTAGTGCTCAAAGTCAGTGACACTTCATGGGTTTGAAGTTTCCAGCTCAAATTATATTCTGCTGAAGTGCGTTGTGATCACAGTTAACCGCAGTTATTCGTGACTGTGCTATTCTTTCGGCACATCCATGTGGCTGTACACGCTACAGACAACTGAGAACAAAAAGCCGCGAAACGGTTTAGACTCCAGTTTGACCTATTGAACAGCTTTCAACCAATGTAAACTCGATTCATGGGAAAGCGAGTTCTTTGGTGCTTCTTAGATCTGCCATGAAAACTGATGATCACCTCCAAAAGGAAGGCTACCCAACAGTGGCTATTATTCTGGGTCTTTACTGCAAGCCACACATGTTAGCCGGTAAATTTCTGCTATCTTCTGTGATGTACTTTGACCAACATGTGCATTGAAATCAGGTCCAAAGTCTGTCAGGGCGCGCCCAGACAGNAATTAAGAGTGAATCAAGATATGCGTGAAAATTCATGCGTATGTTAACCATGAGTCATCAAAACACTAGCTATTTCCAGCCCGTTTTTTGAAGACCAAAGCTCCTCAAAGACCGCATGAATTCTTCTGTAGGCGGACCTCCATGTGAGTAAATATAGGCATGGGAACTAACGAATTGCGTTGAACAGCACAAAAAAAACGTTTTCTGAACGTTTCCTGAAGATATCAGACTGACCAAGGTTACCAGATAGAAAGTTTTACTAGTGGATTTATGTACTGACACCGCTGAGAAAGTTACATTAGGTTAACATCACAAAGGCCCTGTGATGTACCAAATTCCCTTGTCTCTGTCCGAGTTTGGATTCGGTTTCGTCCGACAGATTTCAAAAGCCATATCACAAAATGCCCACAGACTGAAGATCGATCACCCACAGACTGAAGATCGAGCAAATATCATGGGACCGAAGTGGATTTTATAAGATATCCTAGATATAGTCTACCTAAAGTGAGGCCGATATTGGTTGAAAGACGACCCAGCAGCCCACCAGCTAAGGGACGATTCACCGACGTCTCTTCAGAACACCAACACACGCTGCGGTTTTGAGTTTTGTCCAGACTATAAGTGGAATGAAACTTCGCTCATCCATTCTTACAGGTCAATCACTGAGGATTCCAAGTTAATGTGCGGATCTCTACATGGATTTCCACACCACAACGAGTGTCTATTCATCCCGCGAATCGACTGCTTTTGACAGCTATTTTCCTCATTTGTTTTGACTACTTATGAGTAGCACGTTATTATAGCTCCATTCGGCTTCCCTTCCGTTCGCTCCCTGATTTTCCGTTCCCCCTAGGTCTACTCAGGTTCTAGACTTCATCGCCTGTTCGTCTTCACTTGCAATTTCGTGCCTGTTTTTGACGGAAATATGGGGCGCCAGGGAACTGAACACCGACCTCTCGGATGCAGACAGGCGCACTATTCACTGCGTCAGGTCGGCTTCCCCGGGGGCCATTTTTTTGCATTACCTCTGAGTAACATTTTACGTGATAGCGTCTATTGGGATATTGTTTTAAACCAGCCTAATCGTGCAGTTCAATTCTGATCTGTAGCAAGCGCTACTTTTTCTAGCCGTCAGCTAAGGACTGCAGGTACATTTAATTTGTGCCAAGCTCACCAGATACCTGTTTTCGACGTAGTTTGCATTTCGTTCTGATTCGGAACTACTCCCAAACGCAGTGGCTGTCTTCTTTCTCGTTATTTCTGATACTGCTTGTTTGCAATATCTGCCTGTCTATGTCTGTATGGTTGTATGGCATTCGGTACTTTCTATGGCTTCAAAAAAGCCTTGCTGACTCAATGTCTCTTTTATGCTCCTGCTGTCTGCGCTCTTGTTGACCGTACCTTCTGCGTAGTTCATGATGGTTGCTAACCCATATGTTCATAGAACCAGTTGTCGACACAGCATAATCCTTCTGTTCCTACTGCCTGTTACTTACTGTATACCAGTTGTGTATAGTCCGATAGCTCCAATCGGCCAGTAAAGTACTAAGCCTCTCGGATCCCACAAGAAGTTCGAATGGAACAACGCCAGAAACGATTGGCGATAAGAACATTCACAGCTCCTAAAAAGCCAAGCATCACGATGCGGCTGGCGTATTACTTCACGGATGAACAACTAGCCCACATGGGGCTCTCTAACTTAACTTTGTCGACTGAAACAATGAGTTCATACCGTATCAGAATATTTCAAAACATCACCATCAAAAGACTGATACTGAAAACTGTAACAAGAAAGTTCGGATTGGTTGAAATTACCAAATGGACATTGTTGAAAGTATTACTCGAAATTTTCACCTTATATATCCACTGCGTTCATGCACAAAAGAGTGACTTCTCTCTTTGCTGATCCCCGGAAAGTTTGTCGATTTGGTACAAAATTATCCTTTGTTTTGGTCTTTTGGATTCACCAGCTAACCTCTATAGTTTTAGAGTACATTTTTAAAACCATCACCGTAATCCTTGCAGACACGTTTTCTT
>NW_008751661.1:2831903-2841614 GCF_000715545.1 Opisthorchis viverrini
TCTTTTCATAAAGGAAACTACTCACAAGGTTGCTGAAAACTCTTCGATAGCCCACGACCGGTTTCGCCCTTCTTGGGGCTCATCAGGTAGGCGCAGCCCCCGAGTTTCCGTCAACCTTATGTTCTACTTGACCCTGGACTGGACTGTTTCCGAGAAATACACTTATTTGCAAATCAATTTAGTCCTCACGAGAGACTCAACTGAATCTCTCGTTTATGATACAACTGAATTGAGAGAGAGAGAGAGAGAGCAAAAGCGATGAAATCCACAGCGCTTTAATTTTAGTTGCGTGCCAGCTGCTTTCCTTTCCGACAAGTTCGATGAGTTTTCAGGCAGTCTACATTTTTGGTCGGTCTAGTTTCCACTTTGAATCCTACAACTTCACATCGGGTTTGGGCGAAGCAACACTGCGCGTCTGCAAAATATCAGCTGACTGACCCATAGCTTTTGTCTGGCCTGAAACTAGGTCACGAAGTCTTGGCGTGTGAGCTCAGTGATCGACCAAATCACGCCGCGTTTTGAGGAAGGGAATGGGGTGAGGAGACTACTTGTAATCTGCCGAACGTTGAATAGACTAACAGACTTGCGGATTGTGGGGGTGAGGAAGATGGGTTGAGCAAGCATTCTGTGAAAAGTGTCTAGTAGGCTGAGGGAAATTTTTTTCAGCATTTGACCGGGTTGGAAAACCACCGGACCACACAGGTCAACGAGCTAATTCATGCAGACGAAAAATAGATCAGCCTAATTAGTTGACTCTCCCTTCCTAGCACGAGGAATGAACGTTAACAATGGTCACATTGAGTGGAACACACTCGCTTGACAGATGAAAGCCATTGTTCATCCCAACTTCGAGGTGTTCGACCGGCCGCTTCAGTCATAGCGGATACTACAGATCCAGACTTGAGTAATCGCTTTGATTAATTAGTTTCAGATACTGTACTAATAGGAGACCAATCAGCTAACCGACCGAAGTGAAAGCATACACGAGAGCCTGACCCCTCTGTAGTTGTAGACATTCACGATCGTCCTGATATTTCTTACCGCTAGGACACAATGAGTGAGTTAATTTGAATTCCTTCTCGATCTCGGGTATGCACAAGGTGTGACTACGATCGTAAGCTCTGATCACGTCAGCATCGAGTTTTTGGGGACGTGTGAGGTCATGTTGCACACTAACGGAAGTGGTGAAGGGTCGAGGGTGTAATTCATGGGGGCCTGCTTATGAAACGTCCACTGGAAGCATGCCGTAAAGCAGAGGCTCGATTTTTTCGTCAGCGCAGAGCTCGGTTGAAAAAAGCTCTCTCGCAAAGCCGTGGTGAAAACGTGGAAATCGCCAGTGCGCATACCACGCCCGTTCGCACGGCTGAAGAAGCACATAATTGGTCTACGAGGCGTTCGAATGACGAGTATGCTTGTATGAGCGGTGTTGGCACCGTGTGAGGCTGTTTGAAAAATAAGCCTGGCTAGAGATGAGCAAGCAGTGAAATGATGGCCATGTAACCGACACCAGACTCGTGATCAGGATGGAACAAATTGTTGTTGCGCGGATGGAAAAAAATAATGGTAGTCCGAGATAAGGGCCACCAGCATCAAGGTTTTCAAGCAGCCGTCCTTTCACAGGTCTATGTTGGTCTGGACTGCCAAAGCATGTGGATGTGGTGTTTACGTTTATCTTATCCGATTATTCAGCGGATCCAATCTTGTCCATGGGGTACACTTCTATCTAAACAGTTTTCCGTATCTCTGAAGCTCTGATCGAGGCCTTTCGTATCACGCTTGCTTATCTTACTTTATTCTGATTCAAAGAAGGGTTACAGGGTCAGTACGTGCAATCCCGTTGACGGACTGTAATAAACAGAACCAAAACCTCCACAAGCATAGAATTCAGTGACCTAAAACATGAAACTTAGTGGATAAAAAATGAATTATTCTCAAATAGACAAACTCGTGAAGATCAGTTGCCTAGTGGACGGAAATATCTTTCTTTGTTATAAGGTTGGGCTGTTGGGTCTGTTGGACTTCTTCTACAAGACTTGGGAGAGATGGCCCAAGTGGTTAGAGCGCGAATTTACTGACCGGAAGGTCCGTGGTTCGAATCCGACTTCCGCCACTCGACTTTCCCTGTCTAGGCTTGGGCAACCTGGCAGTATCCCAGCCCTCGTGCCACCTTCGGGTGGCATGGCAGCTAGGCACCGGAAGGGTGCTACAGCTGAACGCTTTCTTTCCTTTTTTACAAGACTTAATATCGAGTAGGTCGAACCTCTGAACAACTCAAAAGAAGTTTCTAACTCAATCAGTTGGAAAATGTTTAGGACCGATTGGGAAGTCATTGTTTGAAAGGGGGTTGGTAGACAATCGGTGGATTTATTGCTGGGCAACGGGTACGCTACCTGACTGCATGACACACAAGAGTGGTGGGGAATTAAAAACCACTGTATACCGGAAATCAACAGATAGCGGTGCGGTCTTAAACTACTCCTCTGCACATCCAAAAGCAGTATGTGCTAGCATAGCCTCAGCGATGTTTAGGAGAGTGAGAGCACTGTGTACAGAGGAGGTGGACCGAAGAGCAGCACAACTTGAGGCAAAAAAGCGACTTCAAGATAGCGGATACCCAGTGGGTTTAATTAAGCGGCAACTAATACGGGTATTGGTGCCAACACCAAGGCCCACCAAGGAGTGGATCGGAACAGCGGTCATTCCATACAAAACAGGGACATCTGAAGTCATTAGAAGGGTACTGAATACGGCTAGCATTAGAGTAGCTTTCCAGAAGGGGAAGGATCGCCTTCCGGTTGATAAGACTAGGAACTGTGTATACAAAATAAAATGTAATGACTGTACAAAGGTTTATATACGTCAGACAGCCGGCGAATTGCACACCAGAATCGGTGAGCAAAAGCGTTCCATTAATAGACCACCGAGAAACGTAGATGAATACCAGGCGACAGTCAAAGATTCGGCAATGGCAGGGCATGTACTAGACACTGGACATAGAATAGATTTAGAAAATGTGGACATCCTGAGACGGGGTCTAAGATTCACACCACAGTGACTGATGGCCGAGGCGGTGGAAATCGCCAAGCATCCCAGTGTGAATAGAATAGAGGGGGTAGAACTTGCAAAAGTGTGGAGAGCGATCTTAGATCAGCCGAGACTACACGAGGCGGTGTGCAGTTATCAGCGAAATCGCCTGGGTCTAAAAATACAAAATCCAAGTGGAGTTAGATGCAATTAACCACCCCACCCCCATCCTCAAACCAATTGTCCAAGCACCCTTAGACGAACACAGGTGAACGAAATCTGTGAACTATCCCAAGAGGAAAAAGCAAGGACGAAAAATCCAGGTTCATCATGAAGATGAACCCCCCCCCACTAGCCAATCTATCGTAAATCTTAGTCATCCCCACTAATCAACAAACAGTAACATCAGACTGAATACCCAGCACTGATCAAGTCACTAGTAATAAGGAATCTCACGGAGTGGTCCCTGACTGTCTTAAAACCCAATCAACCTACTTACTTACTCACTTGGCCTGATGAAGCTTTTGTGTCAAGAGCGAAACGCTGCCCAACAATAAATCCACTGATTGCTTACCAAACCCCTCTGAAATGAAAGTTTCCAACTCCTTTGGATTCATCAGGCAAGCTTAGTTTTAAATACCAGTTTGTATGTATGTCGCCTTGCAACTTAAACTCTTGTGAACAATAAGTTGATTTTCAAATGACTGTTTGCCGCCATTCACACCCGGTAACTTTAGCTGCTGACAAGGCACATCCATTCTATCACCTACATAGTTTCCATCGCTCGAAATTTTATGCATTATCGATCACAAATGGACTAGAGTCAACAGAAGGAGCGGTCAAATATGTCATAGGGAGCTAACGTAACGGTGTTAGAAAATTCGTCATGTGGTCTGGATAACACTTGCCATTATCTAGGTGGTCGTGCGAAGGCTGAATGCAACAAAATTCCACGATAGAACGGTAGTCAGTGTTTCAACACGACTGTCAGAAAAGCTCCTGCTGGAAACTTCTGGGCCGACAATATCAACTTCATCCTTGCACCGCCTCACCTTAGTTTACGCAAATAGTCTTCCCTTTATCTTGTAGCTTCTTCGTCCACGGGGGCCTCCGCATCTGATGCCGTGGAAAACTGCATCTCCACAGCTTCTTCGTCCACGGGGGCCTCCGCATCTGATGCCGTGGAAAACTTGCATCTCCACCCTCCATTGCCATGTTAGTGGCTGTTCAAATGGCCAGGCGCTTCAGTCACTTTGTGAATGCTCGATTCATCAACGACACACAAAAATGATTCTATGAGGGTGGAGATTTCATCTAGTTAATACGGTGAGATAGAACAGGCCAACTAAAGAACCGGACCCTTGCTAACGGTCCAGCTCGAGCCAGGGAACAATGGTGTGGTGGTCCCGACAGAACATAGACACTAGAACACGTCACAGTGCTCAAAAATGGCGTACCGATTAGCTGCCAAATCTTTTTTTATGTGTGCGGGCACTGAAGGCTGCGGTTATAATGTTTGGCCCACGGATTCATTTAGGTAAAGAGTGAGGTGTAAAGCTTGCCCTTTGGTAGTTGCTCGTGTGACGTAAGCAAACTCATGAATGTTACAACAAACCACGAGAATCTCGGCAAATATACTTATTTGCAAATCAATTTGGTTTCGACGGGAACCCAGCCAAATCCGTAATTTATGATGTTCTTAAGCAGCTGAATGTGCAACACCGGGCCGCCTCATGTTTCATGTGCTGCGACATTCGATATATCGCGATAAATTGTACAGACGTAATACACTACTCGTAAGGTTGCTGATAGCTCTCCGGTAGACGACAACTGGTTTTGCCCTTCTTGCAGCTCAGTAGGTAGGCGCAGTCCCCGAGTTTCCATCAATCTGGGCTCAAGTAAAGCACAATACTGACAAAAACTCGGGGACTGTCTCCCTTGTTGGTCCCAAGAGGAGCAAAACTGGTCGTGGGCCGTCGAGGAGTTTTCAGCAGCCTTATGAGCAGTGCATTACGTCTGTTTTACAAGGAAGTTTGGTGAAATGACCATATAGAAGCCTAAGTNTCGAACAACAACTCAGCTGTCCGCCTCCGTGGGTCCCCGTGACCCCGTCTGTCTGGCTGGAGACGTTGCAAGAAATGGCGGCTAATCGATATCATTGGCGTTCGTGCTGTCAGTTTCTCTCCAGATTGTCTGATTGAGCGGTTGAAGGTGTAGGCACCTCAGAATGCTTGACATAGGTCAGCACTAGGTCTCCTTCCCCACCCACTCTTTTCCTCTTCTTTTTACTGTAGGTATATATATACATATATATGTATATATATGTATATGAAAATATTTTTCTGTTATTGTGGTGGCTTATTTCATGTGTCCTGTCTAACTGACAGTCAAACACAATGCTGATCAGCCGCACGTGGCCAAATGGTGAAGTGTTCAAACTATTAGCTGGGAGGTTGTGTGCTCGAGACCGCCTGGAATTCCGTTTGATGTGAGCTGCTAACGATTCGCAGTAAGGATGAAACTATTATACAGTGATACTTGGTTTCATTCGCGGAACGTAATCTCAAGTGTAAATTAACACATTTCTCCACAGTACCATCAGTTTAGTTCAGATAACTAGATTTTATTCCCGTTCGCCCTAGCCACTTTATTTCTGCAACACATACTTCACAGTTTAGCGCTCTCGACGTTCTGGTGTGTGATAGCGGTCCACAGTTTTCTGAACCGAACTGGGCCACTCTTGCTCCTGCATTATGGAACGCTATCCGAAGGCAAACGATAAGGCAAATCAGAAGTCGACGAAAGCGGCATTTTTGGAGTGCAATTACGGGCTGCACTTGATGCGCTGCCAAAGCATAAGATTACTGTCTGAAAAAGTGACAGATAGGACACCAGTTTGATCGCTACTCGGCTGACAAACATCTTGCGTTTGAGCCAGCTGACAAGATCCAAGATTCGACTTTCGTAGCACGAAACTCCGCTGGATGACGGCAGTTATCGGATACCTTAGAGGTCACACGTCACGTGAGATAGTTGTGTAAGGAGAAAGCCCTTCTCCATCAACTAGTTACAAACCATTAGGCAGAGAAATAAAAATCTCATGAGCACCTTGTTTTTGATAACTGAACAGCCTCACGCGTCTTCTTGAAATTTCGTGAATAATAATTGACTACGACGCGATAGTAAACGAACACTGCAAAGCAGTTCCACAAGTTTCGTAATAAAACTCCACCTTCCAGTAGACGCCAATCGGAGTTGCGAGAAACCACACACTACTCGCATGCCTCATCAGTAGTATCCGCTATTACACTAGTAAGTAAGATGCGGCATGTTAATCGTGTTGGATCGGACAAGACGGGCGAATTCCCCCCTGACAACAACATTTTGTTGCGATCGGATATTCTTCCAGAGTTCTATTTCCTTTGTAAACTGCTACACCCACTGTGGAAGCTTGCCCTGTTGAAAAACCTTCGCATTCACTTCGCTGCTAATAGCTATATCTGGACTCTTCCGTAGATGAAGGTTTTAATTAACAGAGGAGGTTGCCTTGACTGGAACATCACTGAAGCCTGACAAGTTGCAAGTACACTTATCAATCATTCATATTGCTCCATTCATTACCTCGCCATTGTTCGTACTGGTTTGTCAAGTCACCTAACTGATTGCTACTCACTTAGCAGATTGGTCTTCGGGAAGTTTGCAGTCCTCCCTAGGACGTGATGCACCAACCTGCGTTTTTTGTGTAACTCAGAATGTGATGGGTCTGTGGTCGTATGGTGCGCGAATTTGAGAAAGTCTGGCCCCCTATGCCATCGGATACCACGTATGCTGTTGTCTTAAGCCATAACAAGCATTTGTCTTTTTCTTCGGAGGTATTTTGTTTGAAAACAACAGTTTAAGTTGTGTGCAGGTTGTTGGACAGGGTGTATATGCTGCTGCTTAACTGTACTGTCCTGTCATTAGCATAACAACAGTTCCGTTAGTTGGCATGGTTTAGAAAATTTTCCCATTGTTTGCCTAACATTTAACGCGAACGTCGATATTTCTGTGGACTTGTATGTGTGTTTGTGAGAACTTTGATTTTATCAGTATTGGTCCCTAGTAAACCAACACTGCTTTTGAACAAGTCTACTTGTTTTCCTCACAGCTTTTATACAGACGACTTTTTGCTTCATGAGAGCTGGACACGCCTTTGTTGCCACGGCTAAATTCACACTCAGAACGGAATACTCAACAACCCACTGTCCATAAACTTGTCAATGGGTATTCACGTTTCCCAGACATCAACATCTGGACCAGTAGTTTCCGTTTAGTCTGATACTTTAACGGCAAAAATGGCTCTCCACTAACCTGTGTATTAGGCATTAAGTTTACCATCGAACACTTCCGGAAATGAGTTGCCTGGGGATCCGCCCTTTTCAAACGGATCTCTTTGATGAGCGACCTTGAATCAGTCTGGCGTGAGATCGCACGCATTCCTCACGAAAAAATCTGTTGTAAAGATTGTCTTTTAGATGGAATTTAAATAAATGGGCTCCTGGGGTAGCAAATCCAAGCACTAGTAACGCCGTACGGAGGACCAACACCGATAAAGGATGATAAGCAAGCATACTGTGGTTTAGCGGACAGATACGGGAACGGCATGACCACGGTGAACGCTGCTTCGCTTGGTAAACTGGATTACTTAGACTCGTTGGCAGTGCGCGAGCTAATGGCAGCTCGGCTGCGTTTATTGGTTCTTGTACTGTTCAGTGAGCCTCGTGGTTGGCTCGCAAACGTCTTGTTGCTGAAATAGAAGACCTAATCAGTGCGCGCAACCCCTTATCAACAGCCAGTCAGAAGGGAATGCCGTCTGTGGTTCTTGTCCTTACCTTTTATTTGCTTGTATGTGACCTTTGGTTCTGTTTGAATTACAGCGATGAATATAATGGCACTCCTATCCCAGCAGGGTCAAGTTCAAAAAGATTTGTTATAGCTGTCTGATCTAGCAGTTCCTTCGGTTCTGGTGTCACCATTTCATCAACTCTCCATCGATCCACTAAAGCCTTTCTGATTGGGTCGTCACAGAGGATGAAGACAAACTTGATCGGTTTGTATTGGCTAAGACTTGACGACAGTATGCGCCGTTTCAGTCGTCCCCAGCTGAATCTATTCACACGTGCCGTTTCGGGGCAAGTTTCAATCTTCGTTCGAGTGCGCTCATCCCGCACGAACTTATTCAACGATACCCCACCACCATCATTCCGACTACAACTTGACTGGACAGTCCATAGTGAAGAATACCGACGGGCGAAGCGAGCCCGAATGAACCAGCTAACTGGGACCTCCATCCAAACACGCATCCTACTTGAATCTGACTAGCTGGCCCAGTGATTCGAGTTTTTTCTGATGTGGTAGCTGAGGCTTCGATACACATTTACCTCAATGGATATACAGGGCTAGTATGGCTTGAAGGACGGTGGTGGAGCAAACATCTACCTTCATCATTTTCCAGAACCGTTTTACAAGCTTCAACCTAAACAGGGGTTAACATTGAACAACTTACCAGGAAAGAAGAGACATGATGTTGTTTAACCAATGGCTCCATTTGATCCAAAATCACATCGTTTAGTTCTAACAATGCGACCCGGTAGATTACGTTACACCAAAGTTTTGCAGCCTGTGTTCGGCTTTTCTGTTTACACAGAACATCGATTGGATACTCTCCCCGGGGACATATCACAGTGTCAACTGTGGGTTGGGACAAACAAGGGAAAAGAGAGAAAATTGTTTGCATTAGTTATTGATCTTGTGGACCTGGAGAAATTTAGGTTTTAAAGAACGGTTCTAGTCATAATTTAGCATTGAAACTCCTAGATGGGAGTGTCGGTTTTTGTCTCAAATTAACCGTACTCAGACAAGACATCGAAGTAATGGAATTCAGTGCTGAAATTTCCATCTGTTCTGTCACGCTCAAAAAACAGCCGTTGAAACTCTCGTTTATGAACTGGCTTATACCTGTTTGCTATGGGTTAACTAACAAAGTGCGTTTTTTCCAACGAATCAGCGTCACTTACCAATCGTTGTAGTCCCGCCCAGCACTGCTTCCTTTGTGGTGTTTGCGTAGTCCTCTTCACGGTAGTCAAACATGTCATTCTGGATGTAGGTTGCAATATCTACTCCTCCGGGCATGATGAGTAGACCGGACGCATCGATTGTGCCAGTACCCCTGGGTACGTCCAACTTATTCCCAACTGATCTGAGGTTTGAAGTTGTGGGCGGTGTAATTCGAAATCACGTTGGACAACTTACATTATTTTCCCATTTTCAATTAGAAGCTCCGCCTTTTGAATGCAGTCACTGTTGACAATTTCACCCCCGATAATATGTAAGTATTGTTTCTGTTGGGGAAGGGAGAGAGAGAAATTAAATCTCTTTAATAGCTCACCCGTTGGTTTTTTAAAATCAGTTTTCAGTTTGGAGAGTTTACTTGTTTGAGGAAGAGTAATATATTACAAATAAATTGCTGTTTAAGCTGTATCAGGGAGACTTCCAGGATGAGCTATATACTTTCTGAGCTTTTAAAAATAGAGGACAGTCGCATGCGTCGTACATCGTGCTTCTCCAAAACTCCATATGGATTCAGTGTGAAGCAAATAAGATTATCTCCCGAAGCGTCTCCGATAGTTGACGGAACCGAATATATAT
>NW_008751661.1:2841639-2847648 GCF_000715545.1 Opisthorchis viverrini
CCTCTGTGGATTCAGTACTCCCAAATGAGTGATGTATCAGACTGGATATATTTTAAAGTGAATCTCAGTTTTCACGATTGAACCTATCACGGAGACAGGTTCGTTTTGTGTTAGTCTGTCGCGACACGAGGAAAAATGTTTTTGCGGGGAAGAAGTGGAAATGCTCAGTCTGAAATGAACAGATGATTTAAAGTAGTAGTGGCACGAACGCGCAAAAAAGAGTTGGTATACTACTAGTGCTTATCATTTTTGTCAGACTGGGATTCATTGGGTTGTACAATACCATGTCTAATTGACGACCTTGAAAACGCTTAGCGGATCTAGTCGTAATACAAAGGTGAACCTATTACCAAAGTTTAGTCTTAATATTTCAGATAAATGTACCGTCTTCTGGTGCAACAGTGCATTTTGCCGCAGACCATCTCAGAATCTTTGAGGTCAATACGTTGTTCTTATTTTTTTGGATAAACTGTCCCATAACCCGTGTTCGAACCTCATCAACAATGCTCGTGGATTGGAGCCATTTGGGTTTGAGTAAATGACAGTAAAAGAATATCGATTAAATCGTTGAAGAAGAAGGACTTAGTAAATAATCTGTGGTTTTTTATCGATTGCTTGCCGACTGTTTACTAAGCACTTCTGAAACGATGACTTCTCAATCGGTTCCAAACTGTTTCCAATCGATATAGTGAACTATTTGGGAATGAGAGGCAAACAAAACTAAGTGAAGTAGATAGGAAAACAATGCAGTCCAAACAGAGGTTGATAATGCAGGTCGTGGGCGGTGCAGTATAATTCACATAATGTACTCTGATGACAGAATGGACAGAAACAACACAAAATAAGTAGCAGGGGTGTCTGATCAAACAAGAAGATAATTCCTAAATGCGTGGACATAGATGTCCTGTTTTTACAGGCTTACAGATGTGTACCAGCTTTAAATGAAATTTACTAATGCTGTGCCTCCATTTGCTAATTTTCAGTTTTGACCATGTTTTCCATGTTTTTCAGGTAATGTCAAGTATCCACAAGTGCGCCTTTTGACCATACACTGCGGGCAAGCAAATTTTGCAGATGAGACTGAAACATTCTGAGTGGGATTCGAAAACGAGGTCGTTCGGATACCGAACGATTTTTCTCATCGTTTTGATTTTGGAATGCAAACAAATCATCACGTGACGCTGATTAGTGACAGAGACAAGTGTTGGTCCGTTGCCATGTTGTGTATGTTACGTGACAGCCTTACGGAGGACGGTCGAATTCAGATCGCTGCCTCCGGGCATTTATATTCTAACGAGACACTGCAACCGTACGGTAAAACCACTCCACAGAGGCTATTGAAAAAACTGTTTGGGGAAGGTCGCTCTATAAGGATAGGGTTGTATAAAATGTCTCGCAGCAATTCGCAGTCGTAAAATAAATGGTGTTTCAGTATAACAGTAAATTTCATTATTGTAGTTTATAGCAACAAGCGAGCAGTTATATCTTTGTAATGTACTACTCATAAGTTTGCTGAAAATCCGTCGACAGAAAAAGGGCGAAACTGGCCTTGGGCTTTCGACGGAATTTCAGCAACCTTAGGAGTAGTACATTACAACGATATACATGTATCGCGACATCTCGAATATCGTAGCGACTGAAACATGAGGCGGCCTGGTGCAGCACATTCAGTTGCCTGAGAACATCACAAACGACAGATTCAGCTTGGTTCCAGGTGAGTCTCTCGAAAAACCAAATTAGTTTGCAAATGAGTGTATATTCGCTTAAGCGAAAAGGAGAAAAGTTTGATATAGTGGTTGACAGGCAAATGTTTATCATAGAAGTTCGTCATAGACAGCCTTTGTAAACAGCCAAGCTCTAAACAGATGTTTCCGCGATTTGCGTTCTGAATTGTTCGCAATGTGTTTAATAGTCTGGGTGTTTAGACTACCAAAAATGAACGGGAGGTTTCACTGTAATTAGTCTACTTGAAACGTTTCTCAGACCTATCAGTAGCCCAGAGCCCAATTTTGTGTCCAATTTTACAGTACATACAGTACCTGGTTGACAAGATCTTTAGGTATTTTCAGTTAGATCAGATTAAATTTGACCTGTATCGTATTTAGTACAGGCATCACTGGTTGCATTGTAGTTAGGCGGTTTCAGAAATTTCTCTTTACAACAGCACATCAGAATAGGCTTCATTGGTAGAAACAGCTCTCTCGTCTCACCTTCGTTTACCGTAAGATACTTTTGGATTTCATAGTTCAATCTACCAATGTCTTTCTAGTGTGACATATCGATTCCAACTGTTTGCTAGCAAGTGTGTGAAAAAGTACATGAACTGAAGCGAACAGCTGAGAGTCCCACCCCCACTCTTACTTCGATTATATTGTGTCCGAAATAGGTTTCAACAGGTGGTCAACTCCACTGTACGGGATAAAAGTGTGGACATGACAGATGTGAATATGGTCGGACGAAGCGCTGGAAACATCACGAAATTTCGGAAAGGATTCAACTAGTTTCAACAGAAGCATCACCTGACTGTGTGAAGCGATCTGGATAGTACTACTTTCGATCGATGCATACAGTGACACTCTGTAATTTTATCCCTCAGCCAGTTACTTTGATCGTTACATTTCACTTGCAGACGAATCATAGCCCCATCGTATAGGCAACTTTGAAGCGGGCAAAAATCCACCAATGAAGGAATTTCAGTGCATCATGGTAGTGTGTGACGAGAGTCTTCCTTACTGCTGTACACAAACAGGGAGCAACATTCGGTCACCTCATTTTCTGGACTAGATATTCGGCACTCGTGTTTTGCCTTGAGTGACCAACAGTAGGCGTTTTTGATGAGAGCATCTGGTTTACAACTTGCGATTACAGTTATGTAAACCAGGAACGAGAGTTTGACTTTCCACTGGTTTGTGAAAAGTACACATTGGTTTTCTACCTTTCATTTGAATCTAAGAGAGTAGCTCCGAAGACACAATTCTAAGATTTGCCTTGTAGACTGAATGGATGTGGTAGTTCAACGTGCGTCACTTTGCTACATGTAACAGGATTATTCTCAACATTACTGACTCCCTCTTTTCCGATGAGCGAAAAGCCTAGAAATTTAGAAAAGGCAGTCAGAGATCGACAACCGTCAACGTGATATCAGGCGCCGTTCCACCCATAGGCAATGCTAGTGATGTGAGAACGGGGCCAGATTTAAAAATAGAGGCTCAGAGAATCTGCTTTTTCCATGAACCTTCTCATCTAACATTGACTGCACTGCTATCCGTCTGCTGAATACTGCCATAATTTTAGACGGACTATTCAATTGACTCGATTAATGGCCAGAAGTGAGTCGTGTCGACGTGCTCAACGTGTTAGCAATCTGATTGCTAACATCACTTGCTTCGTGCATATACATGATGAGAACAGTCGAGTTCGAGTCACAATTGGAGCTGGGCTTGTTATGAAGTCAGAAAAGTGGATTACGCGAGCTCGTAAAATGTTGTGAACAGCCGATTCGAAGTCGATCTTCACAGCACAAAAAAGAGGTGAAGATCGTCTAAAAAACCCACAGGTATGATGGAATTGCCCATGTTTTAGAAAGTATACTGGTTTAGCTAGGTTTGAACACTGCCGGCATTCAGCACCAAAGCAAAGACCAAATTTCGTCCCTAGCTTATTCATTCCGCACAAATCCCGTATCCCTATTGCTCATCGCCGGATAACCACCGTTTGAAGTTGTTCTCTCCACACTTCAGTATATCGCCGAAATGAAACCCACATCGAGATGTACTAATACGATACAGAGACCGTTGACAACAACAGTACGTGACTGAAGCCTGACACAGTTCTAGTCACAAGACGAGGCACCTTCGTTGGTCCTCACTGTAATGATAGGCAGGGTGCCAGTTTACTACATGGAGAAGGTAATGAGGTCATCATCATCGTCGTTGTCATCATCGTTATAATCGACAGTTAAACAACAGTGTTCAACAGTGATGGTTCGCTGGCTTGCTGCGGCTGCCAAGAGCACGCGCACGATAAATGGATGTTGTCTTGAGTATACTCGTCCCCCAAAATGGAGTAGATAGAAAACCTCTAGAGTTTTTTGGTGCTGGAGTTTTTGTCACTCGTTACGTATACCAGAGAAGAATTTCTTCCACGCCTGAAAATGTTGGCCAGTACCAAACTGCTATTTGCTAAATGAGAACGTGCAAGCAATCACCTTGGATAGCTCAGCAAAGTTGTATAAGAAAAGGTCATTCCATTCCTGGAAAGCTAGTTCCTTTCAGGCCACATTTCCTAGTTTTTATTATTCCTATGCAGCCAATGTGTACAAGAACAGTGAACAGTCAATTATAAACGAATTGGTCTACTCAACTATTCCACTAGCAATAAACGGCGCAGATTCAAAACATTTGAAAAGCTATCCAGGTGAATATTAGTAGGTTAAAAAACACAGAATGAGCACTGGGCCGGGTCAGAGAGGTCAAAGCAAATCAATTTTCAGTCAGCTAAACCTGAGGCAGATTGTAACACTGCAGACATACAATAAGTTTTTGTCATTTTCTATCAGGAACGCACGAACTGAGAAGGCGATCGGTACAACTTAGTGTTACCTTAAGCGCTCTCTGCAGATATGCCTTATCAGCTACCTCACCCGCGTGGGTCTTCTGTCCTTCAGTGTCACACTTGCAATGTGTATACACTGAACACTCGTTAAACAAAGTTAACCGCTATTCTCAAGGAAGGTTCCATTGAAAGGTCACTGAGTAGCTAGACACGGAGTGGTATTTTTACTGGCAACTCCTAGTAATCTTGATCGGAAAGGTAACCTGACTGTTCCGCTCAACAAGCAAGATCTTCAGGTTGGTAGGTTTGGCCCTATTGTTGTCTAGGCGTAGATCTCATTCAGCACGCTACAATCATTTGAAGCAGTATTAAAAAAACTGCAGCCACTAGAAAAATAGTTGATTTGGTGCTGTCACTAGAATATATCCCTCAGCGTCCTGGGCACCGGTGCGACAAGTGTTCCAAAGTATCTGTATCCGTTCGTTCGTGAATCCTGAAAAGCGCGTGAACCTAACACTGATCCGTCAGCCAATAGGGTGCAGAGTCAGGGAAGACTTCTTATTGGCTGGCATTCCCCTGTCTGAACTGGGGCACGTCCGGAGTTGTTTACGGGCAACCAGTTTTCGACGTAATTTGGGACAAACGCTATTATCGATTTTCCAGCAGGCTACTTGGTCTTGACAAACTAATTTAGTGAATCAAGCAGAAAATCATTCGTTTACAGCATGGTTGCTCACAGCAACTGTTCCCGTATGGGAGAGCGATGTTCCGATATTGTTGTGTGCGATTGATGTCGAGTTGAGTTGCTGAGAGTATACTGAACATTTATCCAAATATCAATCAAAAGTTGCTAGTGGGGTATGTTAAATTGCTGAAAGAGCTTTCTCCCCTCTTTCACTTTTCTTGAGGGCCTCAGAAGACCTGATGGGAGAGCACTGAGTAGAAATTGGAAACTAAAACGAGGAAAATATATGAAATTGGATCCATCGACCTGCCTTTCACTTCACACTGATCTAAATTCTTTCTGATTTGCCGAAGCTCTTTACATCAAGCTACACATCCAGCCCCTGATAGACGACGAAATGACTGAAAGGAAATTGCCAACATCGTCAGACATATCAACGGCAACAACAGCCAAATGTTCAAAAGATGTTTGCCCCGGAAATCGGCTCAGTGCTTCGACCGAACCCAGAGCGAGCAATTTGAAAAAGATTAATTTCTACCAGAAACGACTTTGGTTGACATTTAGGAGCGGTTAATTTAGTCTTAAGGAACGCACTTAGTATGGGCTATTTTTGGCAGCTAACTTTATGTTGTCCCTATGCAGGTAGAAGAGCGTCTGCTAATCGACTTCAATGTCCTGATGGGTCCACATGCCATAAGGAATGTTTGCCGAACCCCTTCGGTCAGCATCTTTTGCCTCTCACTTTTTCACGCTGGCAGCGTATTGAAGTA